>NC_051181.1:31389-191388 GCF_013339695.2 Rhipicephalus sanguineus
CTTTCTTCAACTTCGCGGCGAATGACCCACTGACGACGGAATAGTCGGCCCCAGTGTCGACGAGAGCGGTAACGTTGAATCCGTCGAATAGTACGTCGAGGTCGCTAGTCCGCCGTCTTGCGTTGCGTGTACGTCGCGGCGTCGGGTCACGGCTACGTCGGTTTGCACCGCTGCTTCCGCGTTGCGTCGTCAGGTATGCTTCACGGGTCGCAAAGTTTCGTCGTCAGGACGTCGTTCGGCGTGAAACGGGGGCTCGGAACTTCGTCGCCGCGTCGTCGTCGACGGCGGAGGATCTTCAACGTTTCGTCGTTCAGCAACCGCACCTCCCGGTTGCTGCCCTAGTTTTCGGGACGGGCTAGGCGACGACCCCGGTTTGGGCCAGTGTACTGCCGGCGGTGCGGTGACTGTAGGCGGCCGCGACGGCGAGCGGGAAGGTCGTCGTTGTTGCCACTGTGTTCCGGTGAGGTAGTCGTCGATGTCGCGAGGCCGTTCCTGGCTGCGGGCGCGGGCGCGTTCACGGCGAATCCGCGTAGCCCATCTGTCGGTACTGGCAGCGGTACGTGTGGCCGGCCTCCCCGCAGTGGTAGCAGAGCGGGCGGTTGTCAGGGGCGCGCCAAACGTCGGTCTTCCTCGGGGTGTAGTGCTGGCCGCCAGGTGGGCGGTAGGGCGTCGAGATTGCGGCGGTGTCTGGCGACGGAACTGCGTCGAGTGGTGTCTTGACGAGGGCGCGGCGGGGAGCGTAGGTCGGGCGGCCAGCGGGTAGCTCAAGGCTTGTGGCTGAGGCTGTGGCGGTTCAAGGGTGCCCAGCGATTGCTGGATTTCTTCTCGAACGACGTCTGCGATGGGTCCACTTGAGGTGGGGTGAGGCAACAGCTTGCGCAGTCCTCTCCACGATCGCTCGGATTGTTTCGCGCAGGTAGTCGGAGCCGAGCGCATGAAAGCGGGGGCTGTCTTGGATTGATCGGCGATTATTGGCGGGTGCGCATTCTAGCGTCTTCTCGATGGTCGTGGCTTCTGAGACGAATTCCTGGACGGTATTCGGTGGATTCCTCATAAGCCAGCGAAGAGCTGTTCCTTACTCCTCGCATGAGGAAAACGAAACCTTCTTATCTTCAGGCATATTGGGGTCAGCGTGGCGGAACAGCCGGGTCATTCTTCCGCGAAGATGGTCCACGTTTCGTTCGGGAGCTGAACCCGTGTCTCCAGCAAGGTTGCGGCCCTTCCTTTCGAACGACGCTTGCAAACGTCTGCAGGAAAGCGCTTCGAAAGGCGTCCCAAGTTTGAAGAGTGGACTCCCGATTCTCGAACCAGGTCCTTGCTGCGTATCAAGGTAAAAGTAAACGTGACGCAGCTTGTCCTCGGGAGTCACAGGTTGAATGTTGAGACCCTTTCGAAAAGTCTCGAGCCAGGTGCCGGGTCTTCGAAGGACGACCCGCGGAAGGTTTGGCGGCTCCTTGGGCTGCCGGAGCAGGATCGGCGCAGGCTGACGGGGTCGGTCATTGTCGCTGCGGGGGGTGTTGAGACCTGGGGCTGCCTGGTTTGTTCGGGAAGGAGACCGTGCTCTGGCTGCAGTCCCTTCTGCTGCGGCTTGTTCGACGATCCGGGTTTTACTTTGCCGCCGTCCTCTTCGCGGCTTGGGCTTGGGTCAGCGCTCGCGGGGGCGTCCGGATCATGGAAGAGAAGCAGCACCTCCACCAGATGTCACGTGGGTCGTGACGTCGACGAGACAGCAGTCGCGTTTGCAGGATGCAACTGTTATTTGGCCGAACTTGTGGCCGGAAAATGAGAACTAGCACTACAGCAATACACGCTGTACAATGATAGCGGCGAAACAGGGCGTCGTCCGTCGATCAACTGACAAGCGGTAAGCGCGTCGGCGTTTATACAGGCGCTATCGAACTTTCCCAGCGATATCGCTGGTGGTTGCGCAATCTCTAGAATGAGCTCGAGCGTTCGCGTCTTGCGCGCAATCTTAACAAAATCATATACAACAATCGTGAAGCTTCTCGAAGAATGAGGCGCGGTTTGCACTGAGCGTTGCCGACAGCCTTTGTGGGCGAATGCAGCAAAAGTTATCAGAAACGTACGTGGCAATATATCTCGACTGTCAGCCAATAAGACAATATCGTCAGCATAAAATAATCTGGAAGCTTTGCTCAATCATCACGCCGCCCTGTTTGTGTGACAGATTAAAAACCAATGTTGCTCCCTTCTAGCGCTTTTTCCATATTCACCTGTACAGCTATGAATAACCAGCGGGAAACAAAGGACATCCCTGTCTCAGCCCCTTGCAATATTGTCACGTGGTCGTGACGTCGATGAAGACAACAGTCAGCACGTCCGAGATGAAACTGTTTATTTGGCCGAATTGTGGCCGAGAAACTGAGAACTAGAACTACAGCATTACACGCTGTACAATGATAGCGGCGAACAGGGCGTCGTCCGTCGATCAACTGACAAGCGGGTCAAGCGCGTCGGCTTTTAACAGGCGTTATGGAACTTTCCAGCAATATCGCTGGGGCGGCGTTATCTCTCGACAAAGCTGGAACGTTCGCGTGCGGCGCGCAATCTTAACAAAATGATCTACTAAAATCGTGAAGTTCTCGAACACTGCTTCGCGGCTAGCGTCGAGCTTTGGTAACCGTCCTTGCTGGTCAAACTCGAACACATCAAAATAAAAGAAGAAGCGGGCGTAGCAAATGAAACGTTCTCTTTGCTACAAAATCCTTCCATTCTATGCAAACTGTATTTTCTCGGTATATCTCCCTCAAAAGCTATACGTCGTGCCTGTGCCCATTCCTTTCAATATAGCCCACAAAATTCCTGATTAACCTTCTCGTAGGGCCCAAGATGTCTAGACAAGCCACGCACAAGGACCTATTTCTATTTTAGATGTTTCTATACATTGAGTGAGAACAAACAGGTTATGTCTAACCGCCTGTCAACTCGAAATCTATTGGAGTCTTCCAAATATCGCTTATGTTCTGCCCACGTTTCTATTTTCATTTTTACTGCTTGCATCGCCAAACCTGTACAGTGCCGATGTAATGGTTAGTGGTATGTACGAGCGAATGTTGTCCTTCCTTGCCTTTATAGATTAAGTCCCAGTGTATGTCCTGGGAATGTCCCTATCGAAACTCTCTTATCACCTTTCACCCTCTCCTTGATTGCCTCTGCGCATCGGACTAAAGTTGAGTTACCAGCAGTAATCACCTGCTCCGACATTCCTTCTGAAACCTGCACCTGGCTGCTGACTGGGTGACTAGCCGAGTCATGGCTGCCGCTTTGTCCCCTCCCTCCCTCAAACTACCTTCCCGGAAGCTGGGCCCTGTGACACTGCACCTGCCTTTGGCATGCCTGATGTTCCCTTCGCCTCTCCCCCACGGGGGGCCGTCGCCATAATGCTTCCACCGTGGCAGCTTTTCTCTTGATCTACGCCGCCTTCCTCCTCTCCACGCCTCTGATAGGGCGGCTGCGGTCACGTGGTAGCGCGCGCCCCTCTTTCTCGGTATTTTGTTTCCTTCGCCTCTCGGCGCCATGTTGAACGCTCCAACGTGCCATGTGCTGTGCAAGCGGCAAACCACCGCCACCCCTACCGAGACCGGCCTGGAGAGACGCGAGCGGTGGCTACTGCTTCGCCTGCGGACCGGCAGCGCTTGGCCTTCGGCACGCATGTTTTCCAAGGTCGCTGCTCATCGCCTGTGTGCCGCAGATGCGGTGACGACGAAACTTTGGAACATATAATTTGCGCCTGCCCTGCCCTGGCCGCTGAACGACGCTGATGGCGCGCCGCTATCGCCTGCTCTAGAGTTAAGGTAGCATATACAGTAACTCTAGCCTGCTCCGTCTCCCTGCGACAACGGTGGAGGACTTTCTTTTTCCCTCACGGTCAAAGCTACAAGCCCTGCGAGCCTTCCTCGAGTTTGCGGCTTCTGCGGACCTCGCCACCTTATAGACGGGCCCTTTGGCTTCGTGCTCCCGCCTTCGTTGACAAGGACACTCTTGCCACGCTAATCACTCCTCTCTGTCTTCTTTTCTTCTATCTTCTTTACTTCCCCTTCCCCATGCCCAAGGGCGCTGAGCCGTGCCCCCACGACGGGAGGCAGAAAATAGCGCCCCTTTTCATTTATTTCACGAACCACTCTCTCTCTCTGTGTGCTCGCCGCATGTGACGTGCACGAAATGTGAAGTGCACGTGTGCGTCTCGCTCGTTTTGTCGAGATGCCGGGTTGCTGTGTGTTTGGCTGCCATAACCGTGACACCCAAGGGAAAAATTTTTCTGCCATTCCTCCCGGAAAAGAGAATGCAGGTCGTCGCAAAGTCTGGATCCACAGAATAGGTCGAGCAAACTTCGAGCCGAGATCGGCGCGGCTTTATGAGGCAAGTGCTCGTGGGTTTTCACTCTTGACAGGTGTCTTGCTTTGCCGTGTGACATATATGGTGTATTACTCAATGTCACGCGAAATTTTGTGTATTTGTTATGCACCAAGGCAGTTACTTTCTCGAGCAAGTGACTGTCTTGAACACCAGAGGGTTTAAATTTCCGGAGCCCTCCACTACGGCGTGCCTCATAATCATATCGCAGTTTTGGCGCGTAAAACCCCACATATTATTAAATCTGAAACAACGAGTGTCGTGCACTGCAACACTAGGTTGTGTTCCGCACATTCTACTAACCTTTCGCTGTTATGTGCGGACGGAAGGGCGAAGACGGAGCAATTGTCGGAATGGAAGTGCGATAGCAAAGAAAAAAAAAAACCTAGCGTGCAGAATTTATGTCCGTTTGAAATTCGACACTTCAATAGAATGAGTGGGTTAATGTCGTTGGTTTTAGCATACTGGTTTTAAATCTTTCTTGCCTCGTACTATGGCAGAAAACAGATGGTTTAATAACTTCATTTATTGTCAGTTAACATATAAGCGTCATGCATACGACAAAGGGTGTGTAGCGCCACTGACATCGACGGGATGGCACAGTGAAGAAAGAAGAGGTCGGACGTGACCTCGTGCGGCGCGGCAGCATGGCTGGCGCGAGGGGCGCAGAAAATAAAGAAAAGTTAGTTGGTTTTAGGCTTCGGCGCTAGACGGACGTGTCGAGTCGTTTTCTTATGTGTGCTCCACAAATTGGTGACCCGGACGTTTGGATCAAGTAGCAACTTGTGCCTGATCATAACGTGCAACACCGAAACAAAAAGACGTGGAGCCATGTCAACCACCGGCAACGAACGCCAGCAAGCCTCGACCAACTCGGCCAACGCCGAGACCTCTTCAACCGCTGCCGTTATTTCGAACACCATCCGACTGCCAGAGTTCTGGGAACGGAACCCCTCGGCGTGGTTCATCCAAGCAGAGGCCCGTTTTGAACTGTCGCGGATTACGTCCCAGACTCGCAAGTACCTCCTCGTGGTCGACGCGCTTCCAGCGGCCGTCATCGACGAGATTTCCGACCTTCTCCATTCGTTCGCGCACGACCTACCAGAGTCGCCTTACGACGTAATTAAGGCTGCTATACTGGACCGCACGGCTATGTCGGAACGCACACGGTTGCAACAGCTACTCTCAATCGAACAACTCGGCAATCAACGGCCAAGCCAGCTACTGCGTCGATTCCTTAATCTGCTCGGCCCACGCGTTTCCACTACGGACAGCACCTTCGTCCGTGAGCTATTCCTTCAGCGCTTGCCCACCCAAGTCCAGATGGTGCTGGCAACTGCTTCAACCCAGAATTTGTCAGAGCTCGCTACATTGGCTGACAAGGTTATGGAAGTTGCCAATCCACTTCCAGTGGTTGCAGCTGCAATTCCGGCTTCAGCATCGCACGCCGTCAACCCTTCACTGACAAAGCGGTCCGAGCCAGAATCACCATCGTTCCCCGTCGCTGAGTTATGCGACAGACTGGAGAAGCTTCTGGTTGCCACTACTCGTAGGAGCGCTTCTCCTCCTTCACGTCGACGTCGCCGTTCTCCATCTTATCGAAGTTTCCCATCTATCGAGAGCCAGCGCAACAGTGAATCACAGCGGTCTGACATCTGCTGGTACCATCGCCGTTTTGGCGCTTGTGCGCGTCACTGCCTCCTCCCTTGCACCTGGTCGGAAAACTGTCCGGCCGACCGCTAGCGGCGACAAGCGGTCACGGCCCTACCCCATGTCGCCTCTTCTATGTCAACGACAAGGTCACTGGGCAACGCTTCCTAATTGACACAGGCGCACAGGTCAGCATTCTCCCTGCTACACGAATGGATCGCACCGCTACTCCCATGCTGTACTTGCAAGCTGTGAATGGAACGCGGATTCCAGTATTTCGACAACGGTCGCTCACCCTCAACCTGGGGCTACGAAGACCGTTCCGCTGGCTGTTCATGGTCGCCGACGTTCCTTCTGCCATTATCGGTTTTGATTTCCTCACCGACCATGGCCTCATTGTCGACGTCAAGCAACAACGTCTCCTAGACGCGACAACTTACCTCTCGGTGAAAGGCATTGCTGCGCCGGGAACCAGATTTAGCCCTCTCTTGTGCTACGGTTTCCAATGAACCATTCGCGGCTTTGCTACGAGAATTCCCTGACATCACCGCACCGCCTAATTGGAAAAAACCAGTGTGTCACGACGTACGTCATCACATCGTCACTGTCGGACCTCCTGCTTTCTTCCGGCCACGTCGACTTGCTCCGGACAAACTCAAGGTTGCACGTGCAGAATTTGAACATTTGCTGGAACTGGGAATTATTCGCCCGTCCGCAAGTAACTGGGCAGCTCCACTCCACATGGTGCCCAAGAAATTGGGTGACTGGAGGCCATGCGGAGCCTACCGATCTCTGAACACTAAGGACAATTCCGGATCGGTACCCGTTACCCAACATACAGGATTTCACTGCCGCTCTGCACGGCGCCAACATCTTTTCGAAGATTGACCTTGTCCGCGCCTACCACCAAATTCCCATGGCCGAATCAGACATACCCAAGACGGCTATTACAACACCATTCGGACTCTTCGAGTTTTTGCGAATGCCGTTCGGTCTCAGGAATGCCGCTCAGTCCTTTCAACGTTTCATTGACACAGTCACGCGTGGTCTACCCTTTGTTTCGCCTACGTCGACGACTTGTTGGTGGCCAGCAAATCTGTGGAAGAGCATTTACAACACCTTCGTTGTCTGCTACAACGCCTATCGACCACGGCATCGTCATCAACGCCTCGAAAAGCGAGTTTGGTGTCACTAGCTTAGTCTTCCTCGGACATCACCTGGACACCAGTGGCATCCGCCCACTTTCATCAAAAATCGAAGCAGTCCAGAGCTTCCCTAGGCCCACAACGATCACGAAGCTGCGGCAATCCTCGGAATGGTTAACTTTTACCGCCGCTTTATCAAGAAACTGTGCCGATATAGTGGCGCCTTTGGACCGTCTGCTTACCAGCAACAACAAGACGTCCTTACTACCTTGGGACTCCACTGCTGAAGCCGCCTTTATCAAGATCAAGGGCGCGCTCGCCAACGCTGCCTTTCTTGCCCACCCCAACCCCACTGCATCTCTATCCCTCATGAGTGACGCGTCTAGCACAGCCGTGGAGCGGTTCTCCAGCAGCGTATTGACAACTCATGGCAACCATTAGCGTTTTTCTCCAAGAAACTCAGCCCAACACAAGCTCGTTACAGCACCTTCGGTCGAGAGTTACTTGGAATTTACCTCGCCCATCCGACACTTTCGCCATATCGTCGAAGGTCGACCATTTACAATTTTCACGGACCACAAGCCGTTGACATATGCGCTTTGCAGAGAGTCGTCGACGCACACGCCACGAGAATTCCGCCATCTCTTGTTTATATCTGAATTCTCCACCGACATCCGACACGTCAGCGGCGACCAGAACATACCTGCTGACACTCTCAGCCGCGTGGACGCCGTGACATCACCTGCAACTCCTGCGCCACTCGATGTGCCGACGCTCGCAGCACACCAAGCTAATGATCCCGAGCTCATACACCTGCGCTCATCTAAAAACAGCACTGCGATTGCACGATATCCTGCTTGATGGCGCCAACCTCGTCTGTGACACTTCTACAGGCACACCCAGACCATTTGTCCCTCGCACGTTACGCAAGCAGCTTTTCGACACGCTGCACCAGCTCGCTCACCCCGGCGTTCGTGCCTCGCAACGCCTTGTTTCATCGCGTTACGTATGGCCCCGGATGAACGCAGACGTACGCGACTGGGTACGTGCATGTACACCCTGCCAACGTGCCAAAGTCCACAGGTACCCTGTTCCCCCAACACGCCTGTTTCTCCAGCCTGACCATCGTTTCGATATTGTCCACATCGACATCGTCGGACCACTACCACCATGCGACGGATTTCGCTACCTGCTCACAGCTGTCGACAGATTTACTCGATGGCCAGAAGCGACCCCGCTTCCAGACAGCTCTGCTGCAACCGTCGCAGCAGCATTCGTCACAACATGGGTTGCCCGCTTCGGATGCCCTACCAAGATCGTGACTGACAGAGGACAGCAATTCGAGTCTGCCCTCTTTCACGAGCTCCTACGCTTGCTTGGCACGCATCGTCTTCGCACGGCTGCCTACCACCCCCAGACCAATGGCCTCGTAGAACGCTTCCATCGACAGCTCAAGGCAGCTCAAGACGTGTCGAGTCGTTTTCTTATGTGTGCTCCACAGATGCAAGCTGATCCCCACAGGCCAAACATCACAGAACAGCGAACTGCGAGCACACGTCATTGGGCGGGCAAAGGAGATAATAATGATACATGTGGTTTTACGAGGCAATACCACGATATCATTTTGGGGCACACCGTAGTGTAGGGCTCCGGAAAATTTGACCACCTGGTGTTCTTTAACGTGCACTGACATCGCACAGTACGCGGGCCTCTGGCATTTCACCTCTATCGAATTGCGACCACCGCGGCCGGGACCGAACACGCGACCTTCGGGTCAGCAGGCGAGCGCCGAAACCGCTACATCACCGCGGCGGGCCAATATATACCATGTAACAAAGTGTTTACCTTGTTGTATATCTTGTAACCCACCCCTTATGTAATACCCCCTAGTGGGGTCTTTAAGGAAATAAAGAATGAAAGACTGAGAATGAAAGTGTCAAATTTCAAACGGACATAAATTCTGCGCGCTAGGTTTTCTTTTTCTTTGCTATCGCACTTCCATTCCGACAATTGCTCCGTCTTCGCCCTTCCGTCCGCACATAACAGCGAAAGGTTAGTAGAATGTGCGGAACACAACCTAGTGTTGCAGTGCACGACACTCGTTGTTTCAGATTTAATATGTGGGGTTTTACGCGCCAAAACCGCGATATGATTATGAGGCACGCCGTAGTGGAGGGCTCCGGAAATTTTGACCATCTGGTGTTCAAGACAGTCACTTGCTCGAGAAAGTAACTGCCTTGGTGCATAACAAATACACAAAATTTCGCGTGACATTGAGTAATACACCACATATGTCACACGGCAAAGCAAGACGCCTGTCAAGAGTGAAAACCCACGAGCACTTGCCTCATAAAGCCGCGCCGATCTCGGCTCGAAGTTTGCTCGACCTATTCTGTGGATCCAGACTTTGCGACGACCTGCATTCTCTTTTCCGGGAGGAATGGCAGAAAAATTTTTCCCTTGGGTGTTACGGTTATGGCAGCCAAACACACAGCAACCCGGCATCTCGACAAAACGAGCGAGACGCACACGTGCACTTCACATTTCGTGCACGTCACATGCGGCGAGCACAGAGAGAGAGAGAGAGAGAGTGGTTCGTGAAAGAAATGAAAAGGGGCGCTATTTTCTGCCTCCCGTCGTGGGGGCACGGCTCAGCGCCCTTGGGCATGGGGAAGGGGAAGTAAAGAGGATAGAAGAAAAGAAGACAGAAAGGAGTGATTAGCGTGGCAAGAGTGTCTTGTCAACGAAGGCGGGAGCACGAAGCCAAAGGGCCCGTCTATAAGGTGGCGAGGTCCGCAGAAGCCGCAAACTCGAGGAAGGCTCGCGGGGCTTGTAGCTTTGACCGTGAGGGAAAAAGAAAGTCCTCCACCGTTGTCGCAGGGAGACGGAGCAGGCTAGAGTTACTGTATATGCTACCTTAACTCTAGAGCAGGCGATAGCGGCGCGCCATCAAGCGTCGTTCAGCGGCCAGGGCAGGGCAGGCGCAAATTATATGTTCCAAAGTTTCGTCGTCACCGCATCTGCGGCACACAGGCGATGAGCAGCGACCCTTGGAAAACATGCGTGCCGCAGGCCAAGCGCTGCCGGTCAGCAGGCGAAGCAGTAGCCACCGCTCGCGTCTCTCCAGGCCGGTCTCTGGTAGGGGTGGCGGGTTTGCCGCTTGCACAGCACATGGCACGTTGGAGCGTTCAACATGGCGCCGAGAGGCGAAGGAAACAAAATACCGAGAAAGAGGGCGCGCGCTACCACGTGACCGCAGCCGCCCTATCAGAGGCGTGGAGAGGAGGAAGCGGCGTAGATCAAGAGAAAGCTGTACTTTTCCGAAGGTACAGGGGCTTTAATTGTACATGGCTTGCAGCAGCTCTCCTGGCGCGCTATAAGGGAATTAGATCGTGCGCACACCCACACAAACTGAGAAAATGAACGGAGAAATAAAGAGAATCATTACACACAGCCGTATGCGAGACATGGCACGCAGCCACGGCTGGACTGAAAGGCTGTAGCTAAAGTGGCAGCGCCAACGCGCAAGCGGCCTGAAAGCTTCACGCGTCCACGTGGAGCGTTCGAGGGGACGCCGCCGTTGCTCGCGAAAGACGCGTAGGAGAGGAGGCGGCGATGGGGAGAGCTGCTTCCGATCGGGCTGCAGAAATTAGGCGCCTTTTCCTCTTCAAACCACTACCACCACCACTTTTACGAAGTATAGGGGCTTTATCCACCGTCACCTGCGTCTTCTTTGTACCCTTTGACGATCTTCGATGGGCCCTCCTCGGCTGACCTGAGCCTTTCTCCAATGGCCTTCGTCTTCTCTCGCTGTTTCGCCAACGCATTCTCCAGCTCTGAGATTCTCGTCATGAGCCCACTCTGGACAGCCATCATGTTTTCCATTTTCTCCTCGAATTCGCATTGCCTACACTTGGCGTCAGCTTCCCCTGCCTTCTCGTCCGCACAAACTTCCAACCTACCCCGCACCCTGAACACTTTACGGTCTTTTTGACCATGGCTTTTTGACCATCGCCGCTGTCCGCAGCGCCACAGCTCATGATGTGGCAGGATTCCTTAGTCAATGTTGGTGCATAGCATTGGCTATATGTTTCCTTGTCTTTGTTCGAGTGTGTCAGCCACGCTTACTGTATTAGAAGTACTAGAAGTACTTCTAGTTCACTATAGCCACGCTATAGTGGCTAGAAAGGTTTACCTAGTTTCCTGAGCGCACTATAGCTGGGCAGAAAGCGTTTGCGATACAGCCGGCAGATGGTACGGCAGCCGGAAGGCGAGCTTTGTTCGCACGTGGGAGGGTGCGGGCTGCAGCTCTTTTCTGTGAAACCAAGCTTTCTGGCTATGGTATGAGCTCGTTGCGTTCACCAAATTTTGTGCTAAGATACTGTGAAAGAAAAATACTAGTAGTGCGAAGATTAAGGCGGAGCTGGTGGCGTTGCCCTCCTCCTCTTTTCCCTCACTTTCCCAGCCCTTGCTATACTGCACTATAGAAGACAGCTCCACTTAAGTGAAACCGGTGTTTCGCATAGAGACACGCAAATAGCAATGAGAGGACAGCGTTCATCGCAGAAACAGAGCTTTTCCTGAGCCGTGTTATTTGCCACTCGGAGAAGTGCACGTGGCGTTGTCTCCTGCGGGCGAGCGACCGTTTTCGCGAGCTTTTCTTGAGCGAACTTATTTGTCACTTGCTTTACCGTGATGGGCTGCGACGACAGGAGACGCCGACAGCCCGAGCGCATCAGGTGCTTCGTAACTAAAACGTGGGGGACCGTGCGAGTGGTTTAGCTTTTGCAAGACGTGTGCTGTTGCCGTGCGTTGAGCCGATTGAGCTGTAAGAGTTAAGGGATGCGTAGTGCTCAGTTTTAATGCGATAGCGCTAAAGAGCTAGTTTCGCAGTAATTGCAGTGTCGGTTGCGAGCGAAAACTCGGCGTTGTCCGTGCGCGAAAATTCGAGGTAGATGCAAGTAAAGAAATAAAAAAAAATTGGACCATCTCCCCGAAGGGAACCCTGATGGGATGCGAAGCAGCAGCGTTGCGCACGGGTGGCGTGACGGGTTGAACGGCGCTAACGCGGGTGCTGCGGTGAGCGCTGGAAGATTCGTTTGAAGCGAAACTCGGTGTAGCGTTTACTGGTGTAAAGGTTTGTTTGAAACGCAGACACGGGAGGCGAGCGGGCGTTGGAGCCCGCAGCTGCGGCCGCTCCGGCGGGTGAGGGAGAGAGTGACGTACGCGCGCACCTGCGAGGGGAGCGTGACGTCAACGCCCAGCTGCGGTGTGACCTACTTGGCACCGCTCCAACACGTGCGCCGAGGGAAGCGCGTTGCCTCGCGTTTGTGCGGACGGAGGAACAGCGTTACACAGGCTAGTCAAAGAGCTGCTTCGCATCTAAAAATTACACCATTTCCCGCTAAAGGAGACCATGAGGCGATGCGAAACCGGAGCAGTTGCGCGATCGCGTTCCGCTGGCGTTCGCTGGGCATGCTACCGACCTCGCGTCGTGGAACGCGAAGAGGAACGCTACGCGCGTCTTGTCTTCCGTCTAGCCTGGCCGTTAATTCTCACAGGGCGAGCAGGGAACGCGGTCGACAGGCGTGCGAGAGGGGGGGCAGCGTAGGAGAGGAGAGAGAGGGGGAGGGGACGTGCATGCGCTGGTGCTCATCGCGGCGTTGCGCAGGAGAGAATTTCGGCATGTCTAGCCCGCGTTTCAGAGTGGGAAGGGGGATGGAAGAGAAGTGGTGAGGGGGATGGGAGAGGGAACGTGGGGAGGGGAGAGGGTATGCGCATGCGCAGTAAGGGTGGTCACGCCGCACGCCACCACCACCACCACCGGATTGAACTCCGCCATAAGACACTTCGCACCTAAAAATTCCGGTTGGAGGGAGACCAGGAACCTGCAACCCCTCGCTCCGTGGTGCGATGCGTTGAGCCGCTCGGCCACCAGGAATGCATCCTCTAGCATACTAACGGCGAGCTATACACCATTTAGCGTGGTGGTACGCACATTTCGGAGATGCTTCAGCATGGCAGAGGCTTGACTATCAACCGCGAGATCGCGCAAAGGGTCGACGGGCGCGCTTTCCGTGTTTCGTCGCGCCGCATGCATGGATATCGGAGCCGCACTTCCTTGCGGAACGGTCTATAGGTCTCCACCGAGAAGCGAAGCCGATTACGCTAGTATCGCATTCGACTCTCAGTGATGGGAAAGCTGCTACAATTGCTCCAAGCTGCTACATTTCATTAAAGCTGCTACATCTATGCTACAAATGAGCACCATTGCTCCAACCTGCTACATTTCGTGAAAGCTGCTACATCCATGCTACAAATGAGCAGAACTGCTCCAAAGCTGCTACGCACAGCCTCCGAGATTACCTGGCAATGCGCCGCTTTATCTCGGAGGCCACCGTCAAGGGGATTTGTTGGCTCTGTTTGTGAAAAATGCTGGTGAACTTCTTACAAGGTTCCAAAAATTGTTTCAGGGAACCGAACCCCTGCTTCACATTCTTTATGATGAAATGGTGATGCTGCTAAAAAAAATCTTGGGAAGGTTTTTAAGGACCGAAGTGTTTCAGGCAAAGTCAGGCAGTCAGCTTGCATTCATTGACGTTGAGTCCTCTCGGAACTGGAAACAACATGTAAAGGTAGGTGCAGACACCGAAGAAGCTATTAAGACCTGGACTGCTGCAGAGAAAGCTGCGTTCCGGCTAGGAGCAAGGTCGTTCTACATTACATGTTCGAAGTACTTGATGGCAAAACTTCCTCTTGAGAATCAGATGCTCCAACATGTCAGGTGCCTGCATCCGAGCAATCATAGTGCGGAATCTTCAAGAGACTCCTTCAGATATCTTGCAAAGTGTGCACTCCAGGTGGTTCAACCCGCTGAAGTTTCATCTCTTCTTGATGAATTGACGGTGCTAAACTTGAACCAGTTACATGCAGGTTCTGACATGCCACTGGACAAATACTGGCATCAAGTTTTCATCATGAAAGATGGTCAGGGTGGGCCAAAATATCCGCTATTGTCCAAGCTAGTCAAGGCACTTCTATCACTTCCGCATGGCAATGGCGATGTTGAGCGTGGATTTAGTGAAAACTCAAGAGTCCTGCACGACAGGTCAAATCTTTCTCTCTCAAGTGCAAATGGCATACGTCACATAATGTCATATTCAAAGAGGTTTTACAGTGACCCGTGCTCATTTCCAGTCAATCCCGATGTCATCAAGGCTGATAAGGGGGCATCAAGACGGTATGCGGAGCGCCTTGCAGCTGAAGAGCGACCATCAAAGCGTATGCGTATAGATGCAGAGCAAAGTTCACCGAATGTGGAACTTACCAATGACCAAGCCAAAAAGGAAGTGGCTGAGGCAGAACGGATGATTAAAAATGCTGACTTGTTGATTCAGCGGGGCATGAAGTTGAAGAACTTCTCTGACATCGAGAGTGGGCGAGCAGTGCTTGCTCAAGCACGAAAAAAGATGGCCGAGTGTATGCCACACTTGCATGCGGAGAAAAAAGGGAAGAAAGCTTAGTGTGTTTCATAGAAGTGACATTCATGTATTGTGTACCTGCGTCTTTGTGCCAACCAGTCTTCATATATTTGTGATCCTAGGCTTTGTTTAAAGCTTGCGTTAGTTGCGCCGTCATTGAACTCATGCACACACTGTATGTAATACTTCCTTTATTGTATAATAAAAGCATTAAAACGCCATCTGACCTGTTTTTTTTTTTTTCGTTTTCGCAACCTGCTACAAAATTGAGGGCAGCTGCTACAAATCATCATTTTTCCTGCTACAAAACCTGATACAAAACACTTTTGGCCATTCCCATCACTGGACTCTCCAAAGCGAGGCGTCTTTTTTTTTTTTTTGTAAAAAACATAACCATAACAACAAATATCAATATACATGTTGCACCTGAGTGGTTCCAGTATTCTTACTGGAACCGTCGTATTTTCACGTGTTCTCCCATTTCGAAGCTGCATACGTTCTTATTACGCGACTTTGTGAAAAAGTACTATAGTTTATATAACTGGAGAATGTATAAAACTTTACTGTCCCCACTAAGCGTTCGCCTATGGTCCCTGGAAGGCGCCTTAGGTAATTCGGTTATTAAGGTTTTTCGTTATGTGGACGATTACTTGATCTTTTGTAGTGGTGAGGACTTTGAAAAGGTGGTAACTACCGTGAGCGAAAAATTTGAAGTAAATGGAGGTGGGCTGAGCTTTACTAAAAACGTGGCATGTAAATCATGATACATGACATGCACGTCATGGTTTTCATGTTACCAACTGTTATTCGTGTTCTTCATAAACTTACATCGCGCAATAGCAATTTTGGTTTATATCAATCAAGTGAAATGGCCACGAGCGCCCCATGAGCGTGGTATGTAAATCATGTCGTACATGACATGCATGACATGATTTTCATGTTACCACTCATTTACGTTCGTCATACGGTCGTGTCGCGCAATACCTACTTTGGTGGATATCAAGCAAGCGAAACGGCCGCGAATGCACCATGAGCGTGGCATGTAAATCATGCCATACATGACATGACATGTACGTCATGGTTTTCATGTTACCACCTGTTATTCATGTTCTTCATATAGTCACATCTCGCAATACCAATGTTGGTGTATATCAGTCTAGCGAAACGGCCGCGATTGCGCCGTAAGCGTGGCATGTAAATGATGTCGTACATGACCTGCATGTCATGATTTTCATGTTACCACGTGTCACTTATGTTCGTCATAGAGAAATGTCTCGTCATACCAGTTTTCTCATACATCCATTCATTTAAACGGCCGCGAGCGCCCCGAGACAATGTCATGTAAATCATGCTGCACATGACATGCGTGTCATGATTTGCACGTTAGGACCTTTCATTATGTTCTTCATGAACTCTTGTCACGCCATACCAATTTTGGTATATATGAATTTAACGGAACGGCCGCAAGAGCGCTAAGGCCGTGGAATGTCAGTCATGCTGTTAATGACAAGCAGATCATGATTTTCATGTTATTACCTGTCATTTATGTTCCTAATAAGGTCATGTTATGCCACACCAATTTATACATCCGATTAACGAAACGGCCAGGAGAGCTCAAAGTCGTAGGCGGCTGGCTAGCTAGCTAGCTAGCTAGATAGATAGATAGATAGATAGATAGATAGATAGATAGATAGATAGATAGATAGATAGATAGATAGATAGATAGATAGATAGATAGATAGATAGATAGATAGATAGATAGATAGATAGATAGATAGATAGATAGATAGATAGATAGATAGATAGATAGATAGATAGATAGATAGATAGATAGATAGATAGATAGATAGATAGATAGATAGATAGATAGATAGATAGATAGATAGATAGATAGATAGATACGCTCAAAGTCGCAGAAGTTCGCTAAGAAATGCTTCGCATTTTCAAAAAAATCAGGAGATAGTGCATTGCATGAGTGCGGATATTAAGGAATTTGGTAATGGTTCCGAAATCATCCTTCTAGGGGACATGAACGCCCACATGCATGACCTTGACGGATATTAAGACACCAATGGGAAGTTATTACGAGATCTCTGCGAGCAACATAGTCTGGAGATAGTTAACACGGGGCCTAAATGTGACGGCCAGATCACATGGAAAGTCGGAAACAAGCAATGAAGTATTGATTATTCTCTCATGTCTGAAGGAATTTATCACAAACTGAGAGAAATGAGAATAGATGAGGATCAGTTGGAAGGGTAAGAAGCGCTAGGTTACATCCGAACGGTAACAGCCGATTCGTTTAAAAAGAGCGTCCAGGGGATTTCTCCGGTGAGTAAAAGTGTGGCGGAGAGAGCAACCGAGGAAGAGCTAGTACTTGAGAATTTCAACTGGAAAAAAGCTGAAGGAAAAATTCCAAAGCGCACTGCCGCGGGTTTAGATGGGATTCCCGTTAGCCTCATTAACGAACTAGGAAATAGCACTAAAGAAGCACTACTGAAAGCTGTAGAAAAATGCTTAAAGGACAGGCAAATACCGGAGAGTTGGCGAAAAAGTAGAATGAACTTAATCAACATTCGCTCGTATAGACCACTAAGCATTACATCGGTACTACATAGGTTGGCGATGCAAGCAGTAATAATATTTGGGGTTTAACGTCCCAATACCACGATATGATTATGAGAGACGCCGTAGTGGAGGGCTCCGGAAATTTTGACCACCTGGGGTTCTTTAACGTGTACCTAAATCTAAGTACACGGGCCTCACATTTTCGCCTCCATCGAAAATGCAGCCGCCGCGGTCGGGATGTGATCCCGCGACCTTCGGGTCAGCAGTCGAGTGCCATAAGCGATGCAAGCAGTAAAATAGAAAATAGAAACGTGGGCAGAACATAACGATATTTTGGGAGAACTCCAGAATGGAGTTCGAGTCGACAGGCGGTTAGACGATAACCTGTTTGTTCTCATTCATTGTGTAGAAATATGTAAAATAGAAAATAGGTCCTTGTGCCTGGCTTTTCTAGACATCACTGGGCCGTACGAGAACGTTAATCAGGAAATTTTGTGGGCTATATTGAAAGGAATGGGCACAGGCCACGACTCCCTATTGCAAAAACCAGCGCCGTTCCAGTACCCCCAGCGCGATACCAGTACGTTTCTTGGCGCTGGGCCGCACTGGGAACACTGGTACACGCTCGAATTCACTGGGACTCCGGTGAAAGCACTGTGAAAGCGCTGGGTCGCACTGGTAGAGCCACTGGCTTTGCCGCTGTGACGCTGGCGCTCACTGGGAAGCGCTGGAGACGCTGGAATTCTCACTGGCGTGCGCTGGCACATACCGCAGCCTGCACTGTTCTGCCAGTGCCGCGCGCTGCTTTCAGTATCGTGCGCGGCGGAATGCTTTGGTATCGTTGAATATCGAATGTCTGATTCGATGGTACCGATAGATGCTGTCCTAATGGGTCCCAAACATGTGTCACAAATTCTAGCTTGGCAGAAAAAGACCAGGAGATGCGCACTATTTTCATGATATCGTGATATGATACATATGTGAAATCACGGTCAATTTTATTGTTTCCCTGTCGAATGTGGAGAAAAATATGTTAATAACCAAAAGCAGCCAACACTGGTCATTCTGCTTTCTACCACGCTTTTTTTATTCATGCAGTGCCAATAACGTCGTTAATTTTTGCGGAGCTAGCAGCAATGAATACACATTTTGTGCATGCGGCTCATGTGTGGCGGTAATGACTTCATATTGTAATGTTTATAAGTCTGGAAGCGTTGGTCTCAACATACACAGCAAATCGTTACATCGCCGTGCAGTTGGCAAGAAGTAAATGAGCGCTGGCTTCGCGACCTCTCCCAACGGAGGCCAGAAAAACAGCCGTCGTTCGATATCGCCACACCGGAAACGCATCTCGGGCAATTCTTGCACTTCCACTTACTTCAGCTTTACGTTAGGTAACAGTTAAAAAGGTTTCGAGGCTAAAATGCAGAAACTTCAACCATCGCAACTCATCTGCGCCGAGATCGGTCCTACCAAGTGCGGCTCCCAGCGAGTGTTAGGCCTAGCGTACCGGCCGAGTCCGTCTACATGCCACCGGCGCTTTTTGATTTAAGTACATGCAATTCCAACGTGTAAGATTTACTGTAAAGTATAGTATGGACATCCGTTAACCTAAATTAACCATTTTTTCTCTTGTACGGTGTCCGCACAAGGAGCGATGACCATCGATGCGACGCGCTTTCAGCAACAAGCGCTGGCTCACCCAAAGCAGCCGGCCGCACTCGCCGGTGCTTTGACTCATACTTCGGAACACATACCTGTCAACTGGCACGCGTTAGTGAATTAACACACCGGCATCTTTTTTCAACTAATTGTATTTGTTTTTGCGCAGCGGTTTTATAGTTGTAGGTATCGATAGAACTGCAAGTCAGAATACAGGCACGCCCGCCCCGCAGTAATATCGTCGCTCGCGCGAGAAACCTACTCAGTATGAATTCATGTAGGCGCGTGTTTATCGAACGAGTTATCATAAAGCTTCTGCACATGTTCATCATTAGCAAGGGCGAGAAACGGCTGTTAAAAATCGGCAGTAACAGCCGTCAAACTGTACCCTGCTCCTCGATCCATATTTTTCGGAATTAAACCGGGAATTCTTAAAGAAACCTAGCGTTCTTCCCATTTTCGGCATTTTATTGGTTGCAGGCCACCCTTGGTTTATGTCTAATGAAGACGCAAGCGTGATTTGGAAAGGAAGATCGCGTCTTCCTTGAATACACACACCGAAATATGAAACGAAACGCTGTCTCACTGTGTTGACTAGCCCTTTTACAGCTACGCTGACGTGTTTCAGCGTGACGCAGAGCACTCGCTTGGAGATTGAGAGGTGGCGAGTTCGAATCCTCGTGGTGGAGCTTTGTTTTTTAAATGCGAAGCATTTCTTAGCGAACTTCTGCGACTTTAAGCGTATCTATCTATCTATCTATCTATCTATCTATCTATCTATCTATCTAGCATCTATCTATCTATCTATCTATCTATCTATCTATCTTCACTTTGTGCTCTCAAGGTCGCTTGGTTCATCGAATGTGCACCAAAATTCGTATGGCGTAACATGACTGTATGACGAACATAAATGACAAGTCATAACATGAAAATCATGACACGCATGTCATGTACAGCATGATTTACATGCTACGCTCATGGTGCGCTGGCGACCGGTTTCGCTAGTTTGATATACACCAAAATTGGTATCTTGCGACGTGACTGTGTGACGAACATAAAAACACGAGTAACATGAAATCATGACACGCATGTCATGTACAGCATGACTTACGTCCACGCTCATGGGCGCTGGCGGCGGTTTCGCTAGCTTGATCTACCCCGAAATTGGTATCGCGCGACGTGACTGTGTAACGAACATAAATAACACGAGTTAACATGAAAATCATGGCACGCATGTCATGTACAGCATGACTTACGTGCCACGCTCATGGGGCGCTGGCGGCGGTTTCGCTAGATTTATATACACCAAATTGGTATCTTGTGACGTGACTGTAACGAACATAAACCATGAGTTAACATCACAATCATGACTCGCATGTCATGCACAGCATGACTTACGTGCCACGCTCATGGGGCGCTGGCGGCGGCTTCGCTAGCTTGATCTACCCCGAAATTGGTATCTTGTGACGTGACTGTGTAACGAACATAAATAACACGAGTTAACATGAAAATCATGACACGCATGTCACGTACAGCATGACTTACGTGCCACGCTCATGGGGCGCTGGCGGCCGTTTCGCCAGCTTGATCTACCCCGAAATTGGTATTGCGCGACGTGACTATGTGACGAACATAATAACACGAGTTAACATGAAAATAATGACATGCATGTCATGTACAGCATTACTTACGTGCCACGATCATGGCGCGCTGGCGGGCCGTTTCGCTAGCTTGATCTACCCCGAAATTGGTATTGCGCGACGTGACTATGTGACGAACATAATAACACGAGTTAACATGAAAATAATGACATGCATGTCATGTACAGCATGACTTACGTGCCACGATCATGGCGCACTGGCGGCCGTTTCGCTAGCTTGATCTACCCCGAAATTGGTATTGCGCGACGTGACTATGTGACGAACATAATAACACGAGTTAACATGAAAATAATGACATGCATGTCGTGTACAGCATGACTTACGTGCCACGCTCATGGGGCGCTGGCGGCCGTTTCGCTAGCTTGATCTACCCCGAAATTGGTATTGCGCGACGTGACTATGTGACGAACATAATACCACGAGTTAACATGAAAATAATGACATGCATGTCATGTACAGCATGACCTACGTGCCACGCTCATGGGGCGCTGGCGGCCGTTCGCTAGCTTGATCTACCCCGAAATTGGTATTGCGCGACGTGACTATGTGACGAACATAATAACACGAGTTAACATGAAAATAATGACATGCATGTCATGTACAGCATGACTTACGTGCCACGATCATGGCGCGCTGGCGGCCGTTCGCTAGCTTGATATACACCAAAATTGGTATTGCGCGACGTGACTATGTGACGAACATAATAACACGAGTTAACATGAAAATAATGACATGCATGTCATGTACAGCATGACTTACGTGCCACGCTCATGGGGCGCTGGCGGCCGTTTCGCTAGCTTGATCTACCCCGAAATTGTATTGCGCGACGTGACTATGTGACGAACATAATAACACGAGTTCACATGCAAATAATGACACGCATGACATGTACAGCATGACTTACGTCCACGCTCATGGGGCGCTGGCGGCGGTTTCGCTAGCTTGATCTACCCCGAAATTGGTATCGCGCGACGTGACTGTGTGGCGAACATAAAAACACAAGTTAACCTGAAAATCATGACACGCATGTCACGTACAGCATGACTTACGTGCCACGCTCATGGGGCGCTGGCGGCCGTTTCGCTAGCTTGATCTACCCCGAAATTGGTATTGCGCGACGTGACTATGTGACGAACATAATAACACGAGTTAACATGAAAATAATGATATGCATGTCATGTACAGCATGACTTACGTGCCACGCTCATGGGGCGCTGGCGGCCGTTTCGCTAGCTTGATATACACCAAAATTGGTATCTTGCGACGTGACCGTGTGAGGAACATAAATAACACGAGTTAACATGAAAGTCATGACACGTATGTCATGTACAGCATGACTTGCGTGCCACGCTCATGGGGCGCTGGCGGCCGTTTCTCTAGCTTGATCAACCCCGAAGTTGGTATTGCGCGACGTGACTATGTGACGAACATAATAACACGAGTTAACATGAAAATAATGACATGCATGTCATGTACAGCATGACTTACGTGCCACGATCATGGCGCGCTGGCGGCCGTTTCGCTAGCTTGATATACACCAAAATTGGTATCTGCGACGTGACCGTGTGAGGAACATAAATACACGAGTTAACATGAAAGTCATGACACGTATGTCATGTACAGCATGACTTACGTGCCACGCTCATGGGGCGCTGGCGGCCGTTTCGCTAGCTTGATCTACCCCGAAATTGGTATTGCGCGACGTGACTATGTGACGAACATAATAACACGAGTTAACATGAAAATAATGACATGCATGTCATGTACAGCATGACTTACGTGCCACGATCATGGCGCGCTGGCGGCCGTTCGCTAGCTTGATATACACCAAAATTGGTATCTTGCGACGTGACCGTGTGAGGAACATAAATAACACGAGTTAACATGAAAGTCATGACACGTATGTCATGTACAGCATGACTTGCGTGCCACGCTCATGGGGCGCTGGCGGCCGTTTCTCTAGCTTGATCAACCCCGAAGTTGGTATTGCGCGACGTTACTGTGTGACGAACATAAATAATAGCAGTTAACATGAAAACCTTGTCACGCATTTTCCTCAATGACATACAAGACGATGTGTGCAGCTCTTTGGTGGCTGCTTCGCATTACATCGATTCCCACAATGCGTGGGATCTGCCGGCTTTTTTTCATACGGCTTTTTTTTTCTTTTTTTATTGCACTAATGCTGTCTATATGACTTTCTTTACTAATATATTTATGCAGGGAACGTAGGCACCGCCGTTTTAACGCTGTAGAGCCGTTTTGCGCTTGGGTACCCAGCGCCTCCCAGTAAAACGCCGCTCCAGCGGCCCAGTATCCAGCTCGACGCTGGGCCCATAATCAGGCATGGCACTGGACGCTGGTACCCAGTGGCGCTGGGTTTTGCAATAGGGCTGTATACAGCTTTTGAGGGAGATATACCGAGAAAATACAGTTTGCATAGAATGGGAAGGAATGAGTAGCAAAGAGAACGTTGGGATTAGGAAGGGGCTGAGACAGGGATGTCCTTTGTTCCCGCTGTTATGCATGCTGTACATGGTGAATATGGAAAAAGCGCTCGAAGGGAGCAACATTGGTTTTAATCTGTCACACAAACAGGGCGGCGTGATGATTGAGCAGAAGCTTCCAGGATTATTTTATGCTGACGATATTGTCTTATTGGCTGACAGTCGAGATGATATACAGCAGCTGGCGGATATATGCGGAAGGGAAGTTGAATCTAGGACTACGATTTAGTGTAACAAAATGTTGATTGATGGTATTCAATGATCCTTGTGATCAGGCGGTGTCAATACAGGGCCAAGAAATACCGAGGGTGAGCGAATACAAGTACCTCGGAGTATGGATAATGAGGGTGACAGGTACATGGAGGTACAGGAAAAAGCTTCGGCAGCAAACGGAAAGAGGGATGCGACTATAGGGAACCAGCGCTGGAGCTTCCGCGGCGTGGGCAATGCCGCCCTGGCGGCCAAAGCGCGCATACTCCAGCCGCTCCCGCGGACGAGAGTGGCGACTAGTTGAGGCGACGCGGGCGCGTATCGCCGAAACAAAACTAAAGTATGCTAGCGGTGCTGTTGCGCATTCAAGTGCCACAATACGTAGAAATGAGGGAGGATGTATCCTTCTACGCTTTTCCTTCTAAAACATATGAATAGGAATGAATGCGGCGTTGCATCCCGGCAGTCAGGCGAGCACAGTAAGTTCTGCTCTTGCTCTCCGGTCTAGTGACGTCGGGCTAGTTTCTAAACCGAATTGCGCGTGTCTGCTAGATTTATTCGATAGTAAGGGCCACCAGTGGAAACCGGGGCCAACGAGCAGAATTTAGTCGATGTTTTGTGTTAAATAAAACTTACATATTATGCAGCATGCGGCATATGTAACAATCTTTTCATCTGCCCACCACCAAGCTCCTTCTCATGCCACCGCGTGCAGTGAATATGATAGGATAGGCAGGTAGTTTACATTATTTGCAAACAGTTACGCAGGAGGAAAGCTGTCTGTCGACGAGATGCGTACGGGGGCACGTTCGCTGAAGCCGCTGAACTTTTATGAGAAATACGCACGCGATGGATGCCTGCGTTGAACTTGACTTGTGCTACAGACAGAGTTGTCACGAACAAAGCAGCGGACTACTCGAAGCTTAGCTTTCTGGAGTCTGCCGATGCGGTAAAGCTCCTTTGTGCATTGGCTGCCGCGGCGAAGTGACATCGTGATTTATGCCTCCCTAGAAAAGGGTCTAATGTTTTGGATTTTTACTCGCTGTTTAATTCGCCTAACGTATTGTGTGAGCTTTTCTCTTGCCTGTCTTAGAGTAAACGTGTTTGATCAACATCGACAATTGCTGGCGTTTTACGTGCCTAACAAGGTATGATTATGAGGCACGCCGTAGTGTGGGAATCAGGATTAATTTTGACCGCTTGGGGTTCTTTAATGTGCACATAAATCTCAGTACGCGGGTGTTCTTTGTATTTCAACCCCATCGAAATGCGGCCACCGTGGCCGGGAATCTATCCGCGCCCTCGAGCATAACAGCGCGACACCATACATGCTATGCTAGCACGGTGGTTTGCTTGATCAACGTCCGCTTGCATACACACCGCGGGCTGGGCATACATACACTCTAAGAAAAAAAAGAGTATGCGTGACTCTTTTCGGAGAGTTCTGACTTGCCACGTATAGGACTCTCTTTAAATAGTCACGGTGACTCTCTTGGTGGGTCAGGGTCGGCTCGCTCTAGGAGAGTCCCCTGACCCTCTTGGAAGAGTGGAAAGACTCTCATCCGAAGGATCACGTTACCACTTATAGGGAGTCAGACGACTCTTGCCGGTAACGCTCCTAGGGGGGTCAAGGGACACACACCGAAGCATCAAGCGACTCCACGAGTATTTTAAGCTACTCATTTGATCCTTGCTCTACTTTTGCGCGACTACTGTTGAAAATAGTGGAGTATCATTTTAAGCAAGTCCAATAATACTTGCCGTTCTGCCCAGCGACTGTAAAAAAAGAATAGTTCAGTTTTAGCATTATTTTAATAAAACTCGTCAAAACAACACATATTTTCCAGCAAAGTTATATAGAAAGCGCGAAAAGATGGTCTGTGATTTCCAATTAAGAAGTTTGGGTATTCCTCATTTACATGCTTCTATGAGTATAGCCAACTAAATGTGTGACTGTGATGTGCACAGTGTCATATGGTGCTAAATGAACAGTAGAAATCGCCATCATGTATCCATATTATTCCTTGTGATTAAGAATAATCAAAAAGTGGTGACGGCTTGAGGCATCAGACTTGTGGCTTGCTAGGTTGTCGCTCCTGTCCAGCGTGAGCACATGAAAAACGGTAGCTGAAAAGCAGAACGTGATATTATGATGAGAAAATGAAATTGCAGTAAAGGTTTGCAAAACCTACACAATAAGTGGTTCACACAGACATAATAAAGGCTAACAACAAAATAACAAAGCACATCCTCCGGCAGCCAGGGGCATGCCGTGAGCGGTTATTGACCGCATGTTTTACAAACGTAACCCATCCTTAAATACTCAGATAAACAGATGCGAGTACTAGGTCCCGAACGACACCCAGCGCGTGCGTACGCCGTCTACGTCGAGATCAGACATGTCATATGCTAGAATTAGCGCACATAACTCCCACAATCACGTACACTCACTCGATTCTGTTATAGCGCCCAACGTCATCGCAGTGTATGCAAACCACGAAAACAGCAAACAGAAACGAGGGAAAAGAGGCACGCCGGCGGCCGCAACAACGCGCGCCGTCGAAATTCTAGAGCTTTTTCACTTACCGGCGAGGCATGTCCAACTTCAATGACTACCACGTACGTTCTGGAAGCCAACCGTACTATATCTGCACCTCAAACTACCGTCTTTAAGCCAACAAAAACATTACATATAGTGCGTCTGAGCGTTCTGTACACAGGCTTTTTTTTTTTTTTTTCACGTTCCCACGCGTGGAAGCACGCTGCACAATCAAGGTCGATGGAAATGTTATTATGAAGTAGACTAAAGTGCATCTCAAAACGACATCTTGCATTTTCAGTAGTGCAGACATGACGTGCGATCAGCAAGAAATGACCCTCGATTATTGTTTCCATCGCTCACTTTATGGGAGCTTGTACAGCAACGCGCATAACGGTGGCAACTCGTTAACTGACAGCTTTAGTTGGGCATCTGCAACAGCCCCGCGGATACAGGCTACTGTTGAAATGGCTGGAAAGTTCCGCAGAGCTGCTGCAGACGCCCAGCTAAAGCTGTATAATTAGTGCCTACGAAAGCAGTACACTCACCGTTAACTGGCGCCCGTTGTCCATACCCGCACCTCCATGAATATTCCGCCCTCCAAGCGTCACTTCGTGCACGGAGCCGGCGTCAACACCACCGAAGACGCGCATGAACATGAAACTGATGAAACTTCAAGACACGCAACCCGGGCTGTCAACGCAACCACGCAACGCATTCCAATAGACGAGGGCACTGAGACTGACTGAGACCCTGAGACCCTGAGACGACTGAGAGAGAAGCCAGAAGCGGCGCGCCACCCCGGCGCCAACCCCGTCTCCGTCGGCGAGCAACGCGCCACAACGGCGCCAAAGGCAAGCGCGCGATATGTATGGCGTATACGGCGGCTCTTTCATGACGGAAGCCATTCGAAACGCGCTTCAGGAGGGTCCAGTGACTCCTTCCCAAATGCGAACTCTTTTTCTCTGCCTGTACCTTCCAAAAGGGGTCAGATGGACACCCGAAGAGAGTCACGGTTCCATGACCCTCTTTTGACTCTCTTTTTTCTTAGAGTGTAGCACGGCAGAAAAACGTTGACGCACGTACCCCTTGCCCCTTACGCGCCTACTGTGGTAGTGGGCAGCTGGTATCGACGCAGCACATACTTGTCAATGGAGGCTTGTGAGCCTGCACTAGCTCGACACAAATCCCAGGACGCAACCAGAAAATAGGGAGCTTTCGAATAGCGTACGCAAAGCTTTGCGTTGGCTTTTCGCGCAACTGCGCATGCGTCGTACGCTAACCGCTTGCGGGCTCCCGTTAAGTGACGGAAATAGCGGGCCGCAAACGCTAACGCTAACTTAGCGTACGCTATTCGAAAGCTCCCTTATGTTGACGACGGAATCGCCACCACGGCACAGCACTGTCTGATCGACGCCGTATGCACAGACGTAGTCTGCTTTGCAGGGCTTCTCTCCGTTTTCCAGTGCTTTCCTGAGAAAGTAGCCTTCAGACAGTTTTTTTTCTAAACCGTAGAGCAGTATTACTGGCGCAATGGCTGCTCGAGCTGTTCGCGCCAAAATGAAGCACGGGAACGGCGCACGCGCGTGCGCTAACCGCGATACAGTGCGGCCGGTCGTCTGAGCGCGAGCAGCATGGCCTCCGAGATTAGCCGGCGGCGCGGAGGCCATGCGAGCGGCTGAGTTATGTCGCGACTCCCCGCGAGGCGCCCTTTTTCGGCGCGCCACCTATCCAGCGCTGGTCTCCCATAATGAAGCACAGAGCGTTGTAGGGACAACTTTGGGCTGTCCAGCAGGCCTGCGAGGCGGCGGTGAGGCAAAGCCTCGGCGTCCCCACGTGGGAGACCTAAAGCCCGGTCGGCGAAAGCTCTCCAGGACCATCAATAAAGTTATTACAAACCAAGCGTTGTGGGGATACAATAGGTACGAGGTGCTTCGAGGTCTGTGGAAAGGTGTAATGGTTACGGCGCTTACACTGTAAACAAAAATTAGCCGAGATGGGAGCTTTTCCAGCATATGAGCCCCTAAAACCCCCATGCCCCAATCATTTACTCCGTGGTAGCGGGGTGAAGTCGGCACATGTCGTCGTAAAACGCCCCTTGCTTAATGAGGGAGTTTTTGAACGACATGACCTTGTTAAACTCCCCACGGAGTTTTAGATCACGTGGTTAGAAACTCCCTATGGGAGGTTTAAAAAGTATTTTTGGTCGTGACGTGCGTGTCACGTGGTTAGAAACTCCCTATGGGAGTTTTAAAAACCATTTTTGGTCGGGACGTGCGTGTGTGAATGTGCGTGTGTGTACGGGCATCTGTTTAGCAAGCCGGTGTGCAGCTCCAGTGCCTTGTGTGGGTCGCCGTGTGAACATTTGTCGACAGACAACGAAATTATCAGTGCAGCGAGGATTTACAACGGCCGGTTGGTTCTGGTCAGAGACTCGCGCCAGCGTCCGACCGCGAACACATCGAGCTGGCTCTCCCGTGTTTATTCTCCCGTCAAGCGGCAATGCCCATGCACACAAGTGCAAGCCTCCGACACGCCACGGATACATCGCTTCAACGTGCCGAGTTACCAAGAAGTGCGAAGAATAATTTCATCGGTAACAAAAGTAAGCTGTTGCGATCGTCAGCGGGTTGTTTCTGGAGTTTCACCGTAAAAAGTAGGCTTCGCTACGTCGTCGGCATCAAGCCGGCCGGCGGCCGGTGTGAGAGCTGCGCCGGCGACGCGCTCGCCCCGACCACCGGCAACGCTTGCTTCTCGGAGTGTCACCGAACCGATGTTTCACCGGCTGCAACTTCTAAGCTGTAAGAAGGTTTCGCTACGTTGTCGGTACCAAGCCGGCGGCGTAGCGAACTCGCACCGCCACACCGGTCGCCGTGGTGAGTTCTACGAGCTCGCACCGGCCACCGGTGAAGCAAAGAACATGTTTCACAGAAAATAAAAGCTGCTGGAGTGAATAAGTTTAAATTGTCTCTTTTGCGCCATGCAACCACCGCTGTCAAACGTCTAGCGAGAAGGCGAGCGCCGATACGAGACAGATTGAACAAACATGCGACCGCCGATGCACTGCGAGCAACCGGAACCGCGACTATACAAGCCGTCTCGTTCGTTGCAAGTGCATCGTTCCGTAGCTTAACGCGGATAGCGGACTCGGATAGCGGCAGTGTGTGTGTAAAATAACGGCGACGAAAGCTGTACAGCAGCAAGCATTTTGTGATCGCGAGCTGTCGTTCATGGTATAGCCGTGCCGTACTCCTGGGAGAGGCCTAGCGACGCCGTCGGCCACAACGCGGTATACCGGCGGGGCGACGCGTTTCTTCGCCGGTGTTGCTCGTGAATGTGTGCCGCTGAAGCGTTCGTGCACGGCCGCTCGTGGTTCGTGTACAATTATGTGCATTTTACAGACTCACGCACAGTACTGCTAAGGCGGATACATCCCATGCGGCAGAGTGCCAGCTGATAATCAAAATTCGCTAATTAAAAAAAGCCGGCAGATCCCACGCATTGTGGGAATCGATGTAATGCGAAGCAGCCAGCAAAGAGCTGCACACATCGTCTTGTATGTCATTGAGGAAAATGCATGACATGGTTTTCATGTTAACTGCTATTATTTATGTTCGTCACACAGTAACGTCGCGCAATACCAACTTCGGGGTTGATCAAGCTAGAGAAACGGCCGCCAGCGCCCCATGAACGTGGCACGCAAGTCATGCTGTACATGACATACGTGTCATGACTTTCATGTTAACTCGTGTTATTTATGTTCCTCACACGGTCACGTCGCAAGATACCAATTTTGGTGTATATCAAGCTAGCGAAACGGCCGCCAGCGCGCCATGATCGTGGCACGTAAGTCATGCTGTACATGACATGCATGTCATTATTTTCATGTTAACTCGTGTTATGTTCGTCACATAGTCACGTCGCGCAATACCAATTTCGGGGTAGATCAAGCTAGCGAAACGGCCGCCAGCGCCCCATGAGCGTGGCACGTAAGTCATGCTGTACGTGACATGCGTGTCATGATTTTCAGGTTAACTTGTGTTTTTATGTTCGCCACACAGTCACGTCGCGCGATACCAATTTCGGGGTAGATCAAGCTAGCGAAACCGCCGCCAGCGCCCCATGAGCGTGGACGTAAGTCATGCTGTACATGACATGCGTGTCATTATTTGCATGTGAACTCGTGTTATTATGTTCGTCACATAGTCACGTCGCGCAATACCAATTTCGGGGTAGATCAAGCTAGCGAAACGGCCGCCAGCGCCCCATGAGCGTGGCACGTAAGTCATGCTGTACATGACATGCATGTCATTATTTTCATGTTAACTCGTGTTATTATGTTCGTCACATAGTCACGTCGCGCAATACCAATTTCGGGGTAGATCAAGCTAGCGAAACGGCCGCCAGCGCGCCATGATCGTGGCACGTAAGTCATGCTGTACATGACATGCATGTCAATATTTTCACGTTAACTCGTGTTATTATGTTCGTCACATAGTCACGTCGCGCAATACCAATTTCGGGGTAGATCAAGCTAGCGAAACGGCCGCCAGCGCCCCATGAGCGTGGCACGTAAGTCATGCTGTACATGACATGCATGTCATTATTTTCATGTTAACTCGTGTTATTATGTTCGTCACATAGTCACGTCGCGCAATACCAATTTCGGGGTAGATCAAGCTAGCGAAACGGCCGCCAGCGCGCCATGAGCGTGGCACGTAAGTCATGCTGTACATGACATGCATGTCATTATTTTCATGTTAACTCGTGTTCTTATGTTCGCCACATAGTCACGTCGCGCAATACCAATTTCGGGGTAGATCAAGCTAGCGAAATGGCCGCCAGCGCCCCATGAGCGTGGCACGTAAGTCATGCTGTACATGACATGCATGTCATTATTTTCATGTTAACTCGTGTTATTATGTTCGTCACATAGTCACGTCGCGCAATACCAATTTCGGGGTAGATCAAGCTAGCGAAACGGCCGCCAGCGCGCCATGATCGTGGCACGTAAGTCATGCTGTACATGACATGCATGTCATTATTTTCATGTTAACTCGTGTTATTATGTTCGTCACATAGTCACGTCGCGCAATACCAATTTCGGGGTAGATCAAGCTAGCGAAACGGCCGCCAGCGCCCCATGAGCGTGGCACGTAAGTCATGCTGTACGTGACATGCGTGTCATGATTTTCATGTTAACTCGTGTTATTTATGTTCGTTACACAGTCACGTCACAAGATACCAATTTCGGGGTAGATCAAGCTAGCGAAGCCGCCGCCAGCGCCCCATGAGCGTGGCACGTAAGTCATGCTGTGCATGACATGCGAGTCATGATTGTGATGTTAACTCATGTGTTTATGTTCGTTACAGTCACGTCACAAGATACCAATTTTGGTGTATATAAATCTAGCGAAACCGCCGCCAGCGCCCCATGAGCGTGGCACGTAAGTCATGCTGTACATGACATGCGTGTCATGATTTTCATGTTAACTCGTGTTATTTATGTTCGTCACACAGTCACGTCGCAAGATACCAATTTTGGTGTATATCAAACTAGCGAAACGGTCGCCAGCGCACCATGAGCGTAGCATGTAAATCATGCTGTACATGACATGCGTGTCATGATTTTCATGTTATGACTTGTCATTTATGTTCGTCATACAGTCATGTTACGCCATACGAATTTTGGTGCACATTCGATGAACCAAGCGACCTTGAGAGCACAAAGTCGTAGGCGGCTAGATAGATAGATAGATAGATAGATAGATAGATAGATAGATAGATAGATAGATAGATAGATAGATAGATAGATAGATAGATAGATAGATAGATAGATAGATAGATAGATAGATAGATAGATAGATACGCTCAAAGTCGCAGAAGTTCGCTAAGAAATGCTTCGCATTTAAAAGGCGTTGAATGTTAGGCGGGTTTATTGTAAAAGATAGGTGTGCCTCAGTGGTATCTATAAGCCCACTGCAAATTTACACGTACGCCATGAATGTTTGTTGCTTAATTACACGGAAAAGAAGTGTCGCATCTGAGCTACATTAAAGGTCAAGATGTGGTGCCTATATATACTCGGTGACCAAAGTTTGGTTGTGAAGCGCAGGTGGCGAGCGGTTGTCAGTGTGAGTGTTGTATTACTTTGCGAATGTTGTGTGCATGATTGTGTACCTGTGATCGAGTTTGCGTGTATCGATGCTAATTTAATAAAAGATTCTCTGGCGCATGGTGCGACAGCGAAAAGCATTTTTTTTTTCGATGGTTATAAAAATTTACTCCCATACTTACCTAGAAAAGCTCCCCTATGGATGTAAACAAATACTCCCCTCAGTCCATCCAAAACCTCCGTCCTTAAGGGGGGTAAATTTTTTACTCCCCTGGACGGAGTATATAAACCCCCATCGGGGCGTGCGCTAGAGGACAAGTCCATTTGCTCCCATCTCGGCTTTTTTTTTTGTTTACAGTGTACTTTTGGGAACTCAGTGGTGTGCATGAGGGCAGAGGTGCAATCGGGAATGGATATAAATCAAAGGACTCTGGGACGCCTCGCGTTGGGTGCTCACGGGAAGACGACAGATGAGGCTGTAAAGGGCGAAGTTATGTTTTTCTTGTTCGTTTGTTCTCCTTGATGTGGATTGAAGTCCCGTCAAGGAGATGATCGACGTCGATGAAGCTGGAGGCAGGTTGGAGGTAATAAAAACTTGAAGGTATATTGCAGCGAAAAGTCATATGCACAGCTTCCCGAAGCACACTGATGATAACATTGACATCAACAGCGTCTTACTCTTCTAATTAACTTCTCTTAAGTTAGAGCCTAGATCACTGTTACAACACACAACGAACCGAGTCTCACTGTTCGACCACCGAGTGGTTACGGCCCAGACAAAAGTTGCGTCATACGGAGTCTTAATGATCGATCAGTTAAGTGATTACAGCCTAGACTGAAGGGTAACGAATTCCGTCCAGTCTATAGTATGTAGCGGCCGTGTTAGTACCTTGCGGTAAACAAATAAAAGGGGAGGTGACCACTGCTGGTCCGCCTCAACATTCTCTTATCCAATCCGTTTATTACTCAAATTAGGCCACTCCTTACTGGGCTGTTCCTAAGCAGTGTTTTTAAAGTTTAGACAGGCTTGGGTTTTAGGGACAACAGTGGAAAGCTGAACACACCCGCGATTGAAATAAGTAAGGGACTGTTAGAGTATTGGTTGCTAGAAATGACAGAGAAAGCACAAAAATAAATATTTGAAAAAAAGGACGTTCTGCCGTATAGGGCAGAGACCTGGGCTGAGAATTTACGTTTTTTTTTCTGTAGTAAGATAGGGTTAATTGAAGTAGAGACATTAGGCCAACATTAAGAAAAGACAAGGAAATATATATATATATATATATATATATATATATATATATATTGTTAAGACGTGTATTGACGGCGAGATTGACGGCGACGATGCACAACGACAGAGCGCAGACTCGCAGACTCTCACGAGCACGAGGGGCGTGCTCTCCGAGAATAGGCGAAGAGGGTGACCCACTAGGAGGCGCTTGAGAGGACGACCCATTAGAGCGTTCCAATGCTTCTCTACAATTACCCCGGGTACGAAAAGGGAGCCGCCTGGCGACCTAACAGCTGATCACTATGAGCGGGTCATGGTAGGGCTTGAGACGCTCCACGTTGACAATGTCGCGACCTCGACGGCGCATGTCCGAAGATGGTTCAATAGGTTCAATCAGGTAGTTGACCAGGGGATGTGCGTTCGACGACACGGTAGGGGCCTTCGTATTTGGGTAGTAGTTTGGAAGAGAGGCCAGTTGCAGTGGTAGGAACCGAGAGCCATACGAGCGCTCCAGGGAGGAACGTGGCTGCAGAAGTGTTGGTGGTACTGCGAATGCTCTTCTGCCGCTCTTGGTCCTGCGTAGTAAAGGTCCTGGCAAGCTCGCGACACTCCTCAGCTAGTCTGGCTGTGGCAGAAATAGGCGCACACTCCGATCGATCCGGCGTGTATGGAAGGATTGTGTCGATTGTGTGCGACGGGTGCCTGCCGTACAATAAGAAAAAGGGTGAGAAACCAGTTGTGCTTTGAGGGGCGGTATTGTAGGCGTAGGTGACGAAAGGCAGAATCGAATCCCAATTTGTGTGATCGGCGGCGACGTACATCGATAGCATGTCGCCGAGCGTGCGGTTGAAGCGTTCGGTGAGGCCATTCGTCTGCGGGTGGTAAGCAGTAGTTTTGCGGTGAACAACGTTGCACTCTTTGAGGATGGCTTCGACGACTTCCGACAGGAAGACACGGCCTCGATCGCTGAGCAGCTCCTGGGGTGGACCGTGGCGCAGCATGAACCGGTGGAGCAGGAAGGAGGCTACATCGCGCGCTGTAGCCGCTGGGATGGCGGCAGTTTCGGCGTATCGCGTAAGGTGGTCTACAGCGACGATGGCCCAGCGGTTACCAGCCGACGTCAAAGGAAGTGGCCCATACAAATCGATGCCAACGCGCCCAAACGGCCGGTCAGGGCAAGGTAAAGGCTGTAGACCTGCTGGTGACTGGTGTGTTGAAGCTTTGCGGCGCTGACAATCGATGCAAGAGCCAACGAACTTCTGCACGTAGCGGTACATCCCTCGCCAAAAGTACCGTTGGCGAATGCGGTGGTATGTTTTCGATACCCCAGAGTGCGCACACTGCGGATCAGCGTGGAACGATTCGCATATGTCAGAACGGAGACTGCGGGGTATTACTAGTAGCCACTGGCGGCCGTCGGCTTTGTAATTGCGTCGATGAAGGAGGTCGTCGCGAATGGCGAAATGATGGGCTTGACGACGCAACGCACGAGTGGATGGTGTTGCCGATGGATCAGTGAGCAAGTCTATCAGTGAAGCGATCCACTGATCCTTGCGCTGTTCGTTAGCGATGGTGTGAATGTCGATGGAAGAAACGGAATTGTGAGACATTGAGCTGTGGGTATTGTCGTCAGGCAAGGGGGAGCGCGAGAGTGCGTCGGCGTCAGCATGCTGGCGTCCGTTGCGGTACAGCACGCGGATGTCGTAGTCCTGTAGGCGAAGTGCCCAGCGGGCGAGGCGGCCTGATGGATCCTTCAATGATGACAGCCAGCATAGTGCATGGTGGTCGGTTATGACATCAAATGGGCGACCATACAAATAAGGTCGAAACTTCGTAAGGGCCCAGATAATCGCCAGGCATTCCTTTTCGGTGACGGTGTAATTGGTCTCGGCTTTGGTAAGCGTGCGACTTGCATATGCCACGACATATTCAGGAAACCCTGGCTTGCGCTGCGCAAGGACAGCGCCAAGGCCAACACCGCTGGCGTCTGTGTGTACCTCTGTAGGAGCCGTAGGGTCGTAGTGGCGTAGTACGGGAGGCGACGTCAACAAACGACGGAGCTTCGCGAAAGCTTCGTCGCACTCTGACGACCACGAATTGAGCGGCCCATTACTTCCGAGGAGCTTCGTCAGCGGCGATATGATAGTCGCGAAGTTTCGAATGAAGCGCCGAAAGTAGGAACACAGTCCTACGAAACTGCGCAGTTCCTTGACGGACGTAGGTTTGGGGAACTCGGTAACGGCCCGAAGCTTGGCTGGATCGGGGAGAATACCGTCCTTGGACACGACGTAACCGAGTATTATCAGCTGCCGTGCTGCAAATCGGCACTTCTTTAGATTCAGTTGCAGACCGGCCTCACTCAAACGCGTCAAAACATGCCGCAGGAGTTGAAGGTGCGTGGAGAAGTCCGGAGCGAAAACAACGACGTCGTCGAGGTAGCATAAGCATGTGTGCCATTTCAGGTTGCGCAGAACGGTATCCATCATGCGCTCAAAGGTGGTGGGCGCATTACACAGTCCAAACGGCATGACGTTGAATTCGTACAAGCCGTCGGGCGTGACAAAGGCGGTCTTCGGTCGAGCGTCATCAGCCATAGGTACTTGCCAGTACCCTAGCGCAAATCAAGAGATGAAAAGAATTCTGCGCCTTGCAGGCTGTCAATCGCGTCGTCTATTCGCGGTAGTGGATACACGTCCTTGCGAGTGATCTTGTTAAGTCGTCGGTAATCCACACAGAACCGCACAGAACCGTCCTTCTTCGCCACAAGAACGACAGGAGACGCCCAGGGGCTGTTAGAAGGTCGAATAACATCGCGGCGAAGCATCTCGTCGACCTGCTCGTTGATTACACGGCGTTCTGTGGGAGATACGCGATATGGACGTTGCCGCAGTGGCGGCTGGGTGCCAGTGTCGATGCGATGCGTAACGGCGGACGTGCGGCCGATAGAAGTTTGAGCGACATCGAAAGAAGAGCGAAATTCTTCCAACAGGCCCAGAAGCTTGGAACGCTGGACTGGCGTAAGGTTGTCAGCAATGGAAGAACCAAATACATCAGCGGGTGATGAACCAGACGTGGAAACAGCACCGAGCGTACTGGAACTGTGGCAGTGCATTTCATCTGGTTCGTCCATAACTTGTGCGTCTTCGAGGGGTTCCACGCTACCGAGACATTCCCCTTGCACCAACGTGACACTGTACGGGAATGGATTGATAACAAAAATAGAGGTGCTGCCCTGAGTGACTTGCACGGTCGCGAAAGGCACCAGCAAGCCTTTCCTCCTGCAAACACGGTCCGATGGCGAGAGGAGTGCAACGGTGTCGGAAAGACTTGCGCAGTAGACTGACACCGCCGTTGACGAGTTTGCAGGCACCTTGGTGTCGTCTTTGACATGTACCTTGCCCGCAGCCGATGGATTGTCTGCCGGCGTCCAATCAGGGAATGGTGAGAGCTCTATTTCGGCTGGTGCGCAATGAATGACGGCGTCGTGGAGGAAGAGAAAATCCCATCCTAGGATGATGTCGTGAGAGCAGGCAGGAATTATGATCAATTCGACGGCGTACAGAGCATCCTGAATAATGACGCGGGCTGTGCACACCGCTGTAGGGTGAATACTTTGGGCGCTGGCTGTACGGAGGGAGAGACCAGAAAGTGGCGTCGTCACTTTTCGCAGTAATCGGCTAAGTTTGGCGTCCATGACAGATACGGCGGCTCCAGTGTCGATAAGGGCAGATGCGCGAACACCGTCCACAAACACGTCTATCACGTTCGATGGGCTTCGCTGAGGGCTTTCGCAGTTCGATAGCGTCGCAGCCCTTGCCTCGTGGACTGCGACGACTAGTTTTCCTGGTCACGTGAGACCGGACGTGGCCGCATGGGCGACAGAGAGCGACGTCGTGGAGACGGTGACCGGCGGGTAGATGTTGCGGCGCGGGACGTCGGTGACATAGGCGGCGCTTGGTCATAATAAGGTTGGCTTGATTGGCTGGGCAGGGCTGATGCGACCCGAGGCGGCTCCATGCGATTGCAGTAGCGTGCGACGTGACCGGCGCAACCGCACGCGAAGCAGATAGGGCGGTTGTCGGAAGTGCGCCAGCGGTTCGCGGGTCCCATCCATGTCGCAGAACGGGACGGACGAGACGGCTGCTGATATGAGGGCATTGTGGGCAGGATTCGGGGCCTGGGGACGACGGCGACGTACGTAGGCGGCACAGCCGCGTCGAAGGCCTGGGGTCCGACGACGGCTTCGGCGTAACTTCGCGGTGCAGCCACAGGAATCGCTGGGGGCGGCCTGGCTACAGCTTGCGCGTAGCTTAGTGGCGCATGCACTGGAGGCGGTTGGTGGTATTCAGGAATGACCTCTGCGATTTGCTGCTGAATCGCTCGGCGGAGAGGAGGCAGGAGGGTAGTGGCCGGCTGGTCAACACGCTGCGGTGGAGCGAAAGCCAGTAGAGAGATCTGGCGGGCAATTTTCTCACGCACGAACGACTTGATTTCGGCGAGCAAGGTGGAGTGGTCGGAAATGGCCGACAAGCCCGCGAGATCAGCATCGCGTGATGGCGGTCGACGGGTCATCAAGCGCTGCCGACGCAGCTCCTCGTAGCTTTGGCACAGCGTGATGACCTCTGCCACTGTGCGAGGGTTTTTGGCCAGCAGCATGGTGAAGGCATCGTCGTCGATGCCTTTCATAACATTCCTGATTCTGTCAGACTCCGGCATGCTCGCGTCGGCTTTTTTGCACAAGTCAAGGGTGTCTTCAATGTAGCTCGTGAACGATTCACCGACCTGTTGTGCCCGTTCACGCAACCGCTGTTCGGCTTGCAGCTTACGGACGGCAGGGCGGCCAAACACGTCGACGATGGCGGTCTTGAAATCGGACCACGTCGGGAAGTCGCACCTCTACCACTTTGTTAAGACGTTTATTGACGGCGAGATTGACGGCGACGATGCACAACGACAGAGCGCAGACTCGCAGACTCTCACGAGCACGAGGGGCGTGCTCTCCGAGAATAGGCGAAGAGGGTGACCCACTAGGAGGCGCTTGAGAGGACGACCCATTAGAGCGTTCCAATGCTTCTCTACAATATATATATATATATATATATATATATATATATATATATATATATATATATAATATTTTGATGGTACGCGTTTCGCGTTGAGTCCGTGAGGCGTTTAATAAATAAATAGCACAGGTTCAGCGACCAGCAGTCCGAAACGGAGCAAGCACGAGCACCAACAACCGTTCTCGTCTTCGTCTTTCACTGGCGCCCCTGTTTGCGCCCTATCCATTCTACAAATCACACCCCCGCAGAAGAGGAGCCATCCTGGCGACTTAAGGAACAGGGACGACTGGTGGGTCGTAATGCGGCTTCAGTCGGTCGACGTGAACAATCTCACGGCCACGGCGGCGCCGGTCTGCGGATGGTTGAACGGGCTCGACAACATAATTGACGGGAGAGGCTTGACTTAGGACGCGGTAGGGGCCTTCATACTTCTGCAGTAGCTTTGTGGAAAGGCCAGGAGCAGAGGAGGGAACGCGAAGCCACACCAATGTTCCAGGCGAATATGACTGGGGAGGCAGGTTTGCGTCATGGAGGTCCTTTTGGCGTGCTTGGTCTTGTGCGGTTAAGGAACGTGCGAGCTGCCTGCATTCCTCGGCGTAGGTGGCGACTTCAGATAGTTGTGGACTCTGAAGCGTCCGGGCGGTACAGAAGAATGGTGTCCATAAATGAGGAAGGTTCGCGGCCGTAAAGAAAAAAGAAGGGAGAAAATCCTGTCGTAGACTGAGTAGCGCTATTGTAAGCGTACGTAACAAAGGGTAGTTGCGGTCCCAGTTGGTGTGGTCAGCGGAGACGTACATGGACAGCATGTCGCCTAGTGTGCGGTTAAAGCGCTCAGTCATTCCGTTGGTTTGTGGATGGTAGGCGCTGGTTGTCCGGTGCACAACGTTGCATTCACGGAGGAGGACTTGTACGACATCAGAGAGGAACGTGCGTCCGCGGTCGCTGAGTAGCTCGCGAGGCGTGCCGTGGCGAAGAACAAGTTTGTGAAGTATGAATAAGCCGAATTCACGTGATGTGGCCTCTGGCAGCGCGGCAGTCTCAGCATAGCGTGTCAGATGATCGATAGCGACGATCACCCAGCGGTTCCCGTCTGGTGTGTACGGAAGGGGGCCGTACAAATCAATTCCGATGCGATCAAAAGGCCGGGAGGGACAAGGCAACGGCTGGAGCGGTCCAGTGAGCGGTGAGGGCCTGAGCTAACCCAAATCGCTAAACAGATAAAAGAAATCGCTGCCGACATTAAAGAGATAAAAGAGAAGCGTTTGACTGACATTGATAAGAAGCTTGACGCAATATCGGAACTAGAAAAGAAAGTCGAAACTTATCAAGATGAAATACTAGGCATGAAACAGGTAATCGAAACTATGCAAAAAAGAATAGATGACCTTGAAAATCGAAGCCGCCGGTCTAACCTTATTGTGTACGGCTTAGCAGAACAGGAGGGAGAAACAAGTGAACGCCTGGAATAAGCAGTGAACAAAGGTATTATTGAAGGAAAGCTGGAGCTTGAACCAGTTACAATCGAACGCATACACCGATTGGGAAATGCTCAGCCAAATAAAATCAGGCCAGTTATTTTTAAACTACTTGACTCCAGGCAAAAACATGCAATATTAAAAAACGGGTACAAATTGAAAAACTCTGGTTTGTCGATTGGTGAAGACTTCTCGCGTAAAATACGGGAAGTTAGAAAAAGGCTTTGGGAAAGTGCAAAAGAAAACCGACAAAAACACGAGAAGGTGTCACTAGCTTTTGACAAACTCTATATTAATGGCCAAGCCTTCATTTGGAATGATGAAAAAAATGACAAAGTTATCCTCTATCAAAAAAAGGACGACACGAAGGGGCGGCCTTACACTCGCCAAAACGCGAAGTCAAAGAAATAACTGTACTGAATATAAATGCTAGAAGTATTCTAAACAAAATCGAAGCTCTCGAAACCCTGTTGCTTGAATATGATCCTGATGTCGTGGCTATCACTGAAACATGGCTCACCCCCGACGTCCACGACTTTGAAATCGCGCCACCAAGTTATTCTGTAATCCGCAAGGACCGTCCGACGCGAGGGGGTGGAGTTGCTCTGCTGATAAAGAATTGCTTTTCTTTCCAAGTTCTGCCACACAATTTGGAAGCTGAAGCTGTCTTTTGTAAACTCGCGTGTAATTCAGGGACTGTTTTCATTGGGTGTGTTTATCGAAGCCCGTCATCAGGTCATGAAAACCTATCCGCTATTCAGAATTCATGCAACAGAACGTGCGAAATTCGAGAATATTGCTGATGGGTGATTTCAATCTTGCTGACATAGACTGGGATACTTTGCACCACTCGTCATCAGCTTCTGAATCTCGGTTAGATATTATGCTTGCATTTAACCTTCAGCAAATCGTGAATGAGCCTACACGCACACAAGGTGCCGTAAAAAACATTCTGGATCTTATCCTCCTCAGCCAGCACTTCCCGATCAGTGCTATTAAATCGAGTGTTGTTAAAGGCATTTCGGACCACGATATACCGTTATGTACTTTACCAGTTAGCAACACCCTAATAAATCGTAGCGAAGTATCAGTGATAACTGACTTTCAAAAGGCGGATGACAACAGCATACTAACACACTTAGACTACGAGTTTGGCAACTTTTCACAACTCGCGTGTGACGCATCATGTGACATAGATACTCTATGGATTACGTTCAAATCAATTGTATGTTTTTGTGTCGACAAATATGTTCCCCCGAAAAATTAGGAACAACAGAGGTCAACCCATGGATCACGCGAGAAGTTATTCACCTCAAAACGAGTCCGCGTGAATCGGCTTCGTAAACAGCAAAACATAACCCAAGCCAGTCGATAACATTAAAACTGCAGTACGCTAAATGTGATCTCCGAGATAAGGCCAAAGCGGCAAAGGATCATTACTTTAACGTAACACTACCGAATTTCCTTACAAATAACCCTCGTAGGTTCTGGAAACATTTCAGTGGAAGAGTGGCAGTGGCACAACTATCTGCAGAAGGAAAACAACAGAAAGCTGATTCCTTTAAACGATTTTTTTTCAATCAGTATTCACAGTTGAAAACAAAAATGTACCCTCGGTCAGTTCGCGCATTACCACAAGCATCGATGACCTAATCATTACAGATGCCGGTATCATGAACCTGCTGTTAAAAATTGATCCCAAGAAATCTAGTGGGCCCGATAACATTCCGAACGAATTTCTTAAAAGGTACGCGGAATGGAGTAGTAAATATCTCGGACTAATTTTTAGGAAGTCTTTCCAGCTCGCTAAATTACCGTCAGACTGGAAATTAGCTAAAATCTACCAATACATAAATCAGGAGATAAAGGTATGGTATCCAATTATAGGCCTATATCGCTCACAAGTACATCGTGTAAACTGCTAGAACACATTATTTTTAAACACATCACACTTTTCCTTGAAGGAGTACACTTTCTTTCTCCCAACCAGCATGGATTTCGAAACGGTTTATCAACTATTACACAATTGACCGAAGTTGTACATGACCTTGCATATAGCCTCAACAACCGCAGTCAAACAGATATGGTCCTGTTAGATTTTCAAAAGCATTTGACAGTGTATGTCATAACAAATTAATCGCAAAAATTAGAAGCCGTCTTGGGTAACAGTCCATTTACCTGTTGGATTAAGGACTTCTTGCTTAATCGAAAACAGTTTGTATTCTTTGAACACGCTACATCAAAAACTGTTTCTGTGTCATCAGGCGTACCACAAGGGTCAGTTCTTGGACCGTTGCTATTCTTAATCTATATTAACGACATTGCAATGAACATCAATTCTAACATTAAACTTTTTGCCGACGACTGTGTTATATACCAGGAAATTAACAGTTATACAGACCACCTTACTCTGAGTGCTTCCCTTAACACAATATCCGAGTGGTGTAAGCTATGGCAGATGTCAATTAACGTAAAAAAATCCGCCGTGATTACGACAACTAAAAGAAAAGATCCTTCCCACTTCGCTTATGCAGTCGACGGCACCGTACTGACTAGAGTATACGACCATAAATACTTAGGTGTGACGCTTACTGCAGACCTTAATTGGACCCAGCACGTCGATAACATTACCGCAGCAGCACTACGCAAGTTATTTTTTCTTAAAAGATGCCTAAAACTAGCTCCTACCCCGATTAAGCTTCTCGCCTATAAGACATTTATAAGACCGATTTTAGAGTACGCCAATGTGGTTTGGTTCCCGTATACGAAGACTAACTTAAGAAAACTGGAAGCAGTGCAAAGAAAAGCCATAAGATTTATCCACAACAGGTACAGGCGCACAGACTCGCCAACTAACCTTCTAAACGCATCCAGTCTAAAAACGCTGTCAGAAAGAGCGAAAGAAGCCCGGCTAAAGTTTTTGTTTCAGATTCTTAACAACAACTTCAGGATAAGCGCGTCCAAATACATTTCGTTTTCCGAATCTCGACTTACGCGTCAAAGGCATGCAAATGAACTAACAGAATATTCATAAAGTAATGAAAGTTTTAAACATTCATTTTTTCCACTTGCCATTAGGGAATGGAATCAACTACACCCATCTATCACAAACACCAAGTCGTTCTCGGAATTCGCCAATAAAATTGAAGGTACACACAAAGTATTGTCCCAATCAGATGTCATACTGCCTACTCCTATTCCTCATTAGTACTTGTCGGTTGCCTCCCCTTGGCGCAGCTAGGAAAACATACAGGCTAATTCCCTCTTCTCTTTGTCTGAAAATACTTTTCATGGGATGTGATATTACTGCTTCATTGTACAAATGGTGTTCAACCTTAACACAGTGTCACTTGATTGATTTGATAAATGTATGCAAGTTGATCGTATGTATTTATGTAACCACTGTTTGTTGTTGTAATATATTATTGTAACCTTTTTTTTTTTCTACGTTCGTTTGCATAGTTTATTATCTTGTAAACATTTCGTATAAATTGTACTTACTATCTGTATTGCCCTCCTGCTACGCTCTCAGCTGAGAGCAGCAGTATTGAAAATAAATAAATAAATAAAAATACGTGGGGGGCTCTTCCGGCGCTGACACTTGGAGCATGAACGCACGTATTGGCGGACGAAGCGGTACATGCCACGCCAGTAGTACCGCAGCCGGAGGCGTGCATAGGTTTTGATTACACCAGCGTGGCCGCATTGGGGATCCGTGTGAAAGGAGGCACAGATATCGGCACGGAGATGGCGAGGAATCACCAACAACCATCTTGAGAGAATAGCTTGTAATGACAAGAAGGCTAAATCACTTACTTTAGAATTGTTTTTTTTTTTTTTTCAGCCAAAACACATAAGAACGAGATCCCATTTCGAGCAATCGTTTCAGAGCAAGGCACCTGGCAAGTCGCTGTATCTAGTTATTTGCAGAACTGCTTAACCTCTTTGAGCTTTCCCGACCCTTTTCGCATGCGTAATTCTCAGGCGCTAGTTCAGTTCCTCTCAGAGGAGAACCCCCGGCTGTTGTAAAGCTTTTAGTATGGATATTGAAGACCTGTATTATTCTTTGCCGCATGAGGACTTGTTAAATTGTGTTAATGAATGTATTAACGAACAAGCGCACCAGACGGTTTTCACCGATAAATGTGGTGTTTCTATCGGGGCATTTCTAGAAATCCTTTCCATGTATTTAAAGTCGATGATTGTAGGTTGGAAGGAAGGCGTTTATGTGCAGAAATCAGGGATATGTATTGGTTCTAAGGTTGCTCCGGTTCTTAGTGATTTATACCTTAGCAAGATTGACAATCTTTTGGAAGGCGCCTTAGGTAATTCGGTTATTAAGGTTTTTCGTTATGTGGACGATTACTTGATCTTTCGTAGTGGTGAGGACTTTGAAAAGGTGGTAACTTCCGTGAGCGAAAAATTTGAATTAATTGGAGGTGGGCTGAGCTTTACTAAAGAGGTGCCTCAGAATAATAGAATACAAGTTCTAGACATTTCCTTAACGTTCCAGAAGAACCACGTGTGCTGGCAGTATTCTCCTAGATCTTCGAAACCGCTGTTAAATTTTTCGTCGAAGCACTCGAAGGTTGTAAAAAACGGCATCGTCATGTCTTGCCTTAAATCAGCCCTCACCAAGTCGTGTGAGCACAAAATGAGTGATAGCTTTAACGCACAGGTTACGCGTCTTTTAGATGTAGGGTATCCTCGTGATGCAGTGGCCACGGTCGCTGAACGTTTAAAGAAGTCTATTGTATTAAGTCCTAGCATGGTTGCAGAAAGCGATAGGAAGAAACGTGTCGTAGGTATACCGTACATTCATTGCGTATCTCACAGGCTAAAGAAAGTAAGAAGTAGATACGGCGTTAATGTTGTTTTCACGGCGGCCAATAAGCTAGGTAAGATTTGTGCCGCTGTGCAGAGGAAGAATGAGCGAGTAAAAGACAAGAAGCGGACCGATATTTGTTTCGTAAAACACACCAACAAATTCACTGATTGCCGTACGAGTGTGGTGTATAAGGTCCCTTTCAGCTGCGGTCGCTTCTACGTAGGACAACGGGCCGATGCATTAACCAGAGATTGTTGGAACATAAGAGATCGCTAACAGGAGGCTCACCTTCTAATCTATCTTTACATTGTCGAGATTGTAAGTGCGCGCAAAATTCGATGAATGCGCAGTGTTGTACCGTCATAGAAATGAAGAAACGCGCCTGATGATGAAGCATGGCATATCGAGAATAGTGGTAGCGCATGCGTGAGCCAACCGTCGATTAACTTGCATAAAGATGAAATCAAATGCCTTAACAGTTATCTTCCACGTAGACCGCCACGCGTGCCGGATTAGTAGGTTCGCCTGTTGCATGGGCATGCGCAGATAAGTTTTCGTGCCTTCTTTCTTTTCAGCCGTTGTGCGTCTCTTCAGTTAGTCGGCGTTTGTGGTGTCCTGACTTCTTTCTTGTGTCCGTGTTTGCACGCCCTGTCTTTTTAGGACCAACAACCACTTGCGACCATCAGATAGATAGTTGCGGCAGTATAGGAGCCCATCGCGGATGGTGAAATGTCGAGCTGTGCGCCGCAGCGAGCGAGTGGCGGTACGTGGTGAGGGCTTAGATAGGAACTCCATTAAAGAGACTATCCAAGGATCCTGACGCTGCTCAGAAGGCATGTCAGCGTGTGTAAGGGCCGCAGAATCGTAGCTGGAAACAGACCCGTTGCCACAGTCATGGGGAAGGGGAGAGCGAGAAAGAGCGTCGGCATCTGAATGTCTACGGCCTGACCTGTAGACGACGCGGATGTCGTATTCTTGGAGACGTAATGCCCATCGAGCTAGACAACCAGATGGATCTTTCAGTGAAGATAACCAGCAGAGGGCGTGGTGATCAGTCACGACATCAAATGAGCGGCCATATACGTAAGGTCTAAATTTTGTAATTGCCCAAACGATGGCTAGACATTCTTTCTCCGTGACCGAATAATTTTCTTCAGCTCTGGTGAGAGTGCGACTAGCGTAAGAAACAACGTACTCGTCGAAGCCAGACTTGCGTTGAGCGAGAATAGCGCCAAGGCCGACTCCACTGGCATCCGTGTGGATTTCGGTAGGGGCGTCTGGGTCAAAGTGACGGAGTATCGGTGGCGATGTCAGTACATGACGTAATTTCGCGAATGCGGCGTCGCAAGCGGAAGACCATGCCATGACACCTTGGCTGTCAGCAAGTAGGCGTGTTAAAGGGGCCATTATGGATGCGAAATCACGAACGAATCGCCGAAAATATGAGCATAGGCCTATGAAGCTCCGGAGTCCTTTCAGGGTCGACGGCTTGGGAAACTCGGCGACAGCGCGGAGCTTTGCAGGGTCGGGTTAGAATGCCGTCCTTGCTGACATGTCCCAAGATGGTGAGCTTCCTGGCGCGAAGTGACACTTCTTCATATTGAGTTGTAGACCAGCCTGTGTGAGGCATTCCAGGACACTTGCGAGGCGCAGAAGATGGGTGTTGAAGTCCTTTGAAAAAACTACGACGTCGTCCAGATAACAAAGGCACGTGTTCCACTTGAGACCTCGAAGGATGTTGTCCATAAGACGCTCGAAGGTGGCGGGGGCGTTGCAAAGGCCAAACGGCATCACGTTGAACTCGTACAAGCCGTCAGGAGTTACGAACGCAGTTTTTGGGCGGTCAGCTTCATCCATAGGTACCTGCCAGTACCCCGATCGAAGGTCCAGTGAAGAAAAGAACTCCGCGCCTTGCAAACAATCGAGCGCGTCATTGATTCTGGGGAGCTGATAGACATCTTTGCGTGTGATCTTGTTAAGGCGCCTATAATCAACACAGAATCGGATGCTACCGTCCTTCTTTTTCACAAGTACCACCGGGGAGGCCCAAGGACTGTGGGACGGCTGTATAACGCCACGACTAAGCATATCAGTCACCTGGTCATCAATAACTCGGCGTTCAGCGTGAGAGACCCGGTATGGACGCTGACGCAGGGGTGCATGGCTGCCGGTGTCTATATGATGGACGATGGCAGACGTTCGACCCAAACTGATTTGCTTGTAGTCGAAAGACGTCCGAAAGCGGTCGAGAAGCTTCAAGAGTTGGGTGCGTTGAGCAATAGGAAGGTCCGAATCAATTGATGGTACGCGTTTAGCACCACTTGATGGTACGCGTTTAGCGTTGAGTCCGTGAGGCGTTTAATAAATAAATAGCACAGGTTCAGCGACCAGCAGTCCGAAACAGCAAGCACGAGCACCAACAACCGTTCTCGTCTTCGTCTTTCATCGTCTTTCACTGGCGCCCCTGTTTGCGCCCTATCCATTCTACAATATATATATATATATATATATATATATATATAATGTGTGTGTGTGTGTGTCAGTCGAGCCTGGTGGCACACCTGTCACCGTCCCGTTATAAAGGGACGCTCATAGCATCCATCCATCCATGGTGCCTACAGTGCGCTGCAGACAACTGTAATAGTGACGACACCAGCGCACCAGCGCGGTGTGGCAGCTGTTTGGCACTTAATGGCAAATTATGGTCGCCTCGAGGTCGAGAATCTCGATTGAAAAATAAGTTCTAATTAACCAACATTATGGGCTTTTAGCTTGGAACTATTGAGCATTTTTTTCCTTATAGGTTTGCATGCAAAACTGACGGGACCGCTTCTTCACTTATAAATAACCAAAAAGTCAAATTAAGCAATTTTATATTATCGGGAGTTGAGTGTATGAGTTTGAAGTTCTACATGTCATATAATAGGGTGGTACAAATTTGGGCAAGCTCATTATTATTCAAGCTAGTATGACCTATAGGTGGTAATCAGGGCACGTTTAAGAAGGGTCGCTGAATACGAAGGCACACGCACGCACAGCGTAACTTTCAACACTTTATAGGGATCCTAGCACGTCTTAAACGTAAGCAAAACATTACTAACATCACGGACACCATTAAAATGAAATTCTTTTTCTGTCAGCCTACGGCATGCTAATGCACTTGTCACCCACCTTTTCAATCTCCCCCGCTTCTATAATCTCGCGTGTTAGCTGAATATATCTACCCACAATTCTGCCCATATTGAACAAAGGAAGGCAGCCGCACTTCTTACAATGCATTGCGGGGAAACCACCTGCCACGTTTTTAGCATTGTAGTGGTGTTCACGCAGCCGGTCATTCGGGTATGACCTCTCTTTCTTCTACTTCTTGGAGGAATTGTTGTGATAATGAAAGAAGACTTTTCTAAATGCTACGCTAAACCAATATTTATTTACGTGTTTGTTCTAAAAGTAATTCACCGAGTCATTTTGAAATTTTGACAAAGGCTCTGCACTTGCTGTTCTTTATTTGGCTCTCCTCTCTCAACATTGTTCGCAGACCCATCCAAGCGGATGCGTGGCAGCTTCCAGTACTTCGGCGTACTTACCCTGCTCGGACTGACTGTGCGCCAAGGACTGCGCATGCTGGCCATTGTATAAGGTTATATCACTCTCTCGCGTGGTATGGCTCTTGCAGAGCTGCCACTGAAGCACAACATTCGGGGCCTTCGGAAACTCGAGCAGCTGACAACTCACAAGTTGGGGACCTAATGACATGCACTTTCCAAGACCATTGTGATAGTTCTTTTTATCTGCATTGGTCTAAGGAGGCAACGCAGGTATTTGGCTGATTGCGGGCAGCAGATATGTTGATCTTGACACTGGACAGAAGTCAGTGGAAACTGGAACAGTGATGGAAAATGGGGGCAGAGAGCAGCCAACTTGGAGGGAATGAGTACTTGCGCAAAAATCCCCGTCCATTTCTTCAGATAATAAAATGCTTCGTTTGTTTACATTGTTATGAGTGTGAAAGTCTGTCACCAGTAGGTAGTGTGATAGTTAGTTCGTAATGTGGAAATATTTCTTGATGGCATATCAAAAGCCACTGGCCCCGCCACAGTGCTTGCCTGCCTTGGCAACCATGCATTTCTTTTTAAAGGGGTGGTGCCATCAAATTTCGAGGCTCTAACAAGCCTGTTGTGGTTTTCCTCTGTATGCAAGGACACACCACACGAAGGGTTGAACACAGCAAACGTTTAGAATATATTTTAATTCACTTTCAAAGTGCACCTAAATGCCCTCTCCCGATCGAGACCCATCGCTAGCGCGCCAACACTGACGTAGCTCTATTGGCCGCGAGATCGAGCAGAGTCGGCACCTAGCGAGGAGCGGACGAGACCCCGTGGTGTGGATGGCTCCTTGCGTCGTCTGCTAGCCACATCGTGTCCGCGTGTGTGCGTACGTCATGCTCGTCCTCAGATTACAGCTTATACGCTCCCCAAGCATCGCTTAGTGGCGCTGCTGCTCGTGACAGGCCGCGCCATCTCTGGCAGAAAAATAGAAACTAGGGGTAAACAGCGTGCGTTTCCCCTTCTCTCCAACGCGCTGCCGTTCGCTTCCGTGCACGTGCAGAGCTCTTGCGGCGCCTCACAACGTAGCCACTGCAGTGCGGTTTCAAAAAGGCCTCCCAGCTGGACAGGTAATTCCCTAAGGCGAACTTAATCAAATGAACTTCAGAATGGCTGACAATTGGGCATGTTGGTTCATGATCCAAAGTGTTGAATCGCGCAAACAGCACAGGGACTAAAGGAAGAGGCGACGACACACAGAGCGGAAACTCTGTGAGCTCTGTGTGGCGTCGTCTCTTCCTTTAGTCCCTGTGCTGTTTGCGCAATTCAACACTATTAATCAAAGGAGAAATGCTCGTCGATCACGTTTACGGTGAAGAGCAGACGATCGACGACAACGACGGCCGACTCAAAGCGAAATGCATTTCCCAAGTCGCGACAGCACGGTGTAGGACCTCGAGGTAAGTCTCATTCCAATAGCGCACCCAGGATTTCTGTCAGGTCGGGGGGGGGGGGGGGTCAAATTTTGACGAAGGTCATGTGATTCCATATTTGGTGTGTATGTGGAGGGGGGCGGACCTTGCGTAACACGCAGTTTCCTTGCTTCCGCTGGGAAAATCGTAGAGTAAATGCCAAATAATATCAATGATGTTGATTATTATTATTATTACTTCGCCGTTTTTCAGAGACATCTTAATTATTATCTTGCAAGAGCTTGACAGGGCCATGAATCCATTCAGCGAAGTAGTTCACGTGGAAAATAAACGGCAAATGTAATAAACCAACGCATAACAGTTCCCAACAACGTTCTCTGGCACATTAGTTTTGCCGCTCCGTGCAGTGAGAAGGGTGGCGATATGCCGGCCTTCTGGCGGTCGCGCAATGCTGTTAAGAAAAACTCTGCAGGTCAGCATGTTCGAAATTATGAGAGCGGAACATCATGTTTCCTTTGAGCCTCGTGAAACTATATCTCAAAGTGAACTGTCAGCCTTGACTAGTTGCATTTGTACGAAAGGCATAGTCTGAATAAATACACTGACTTCATGACAACAGTTCATAAAGAGCTCATATATTATCTAGAATAAATCATTGCATAGAAACAATGTGACGGGTTTAAAGGGCCGGTAAACAACCCCGATGTCCAAAAATTGTAATGAAAAGAAATATGCGCACTTTTGCTATGTGAACATGCTGCCGCAAGAATTTTGCGAGTACGTGCTATAATAAGGAAGTTACAGGGGTTAGAACATCCGTTTCAGCTGGTTTCAAATTTTCGCGCGGCCTCGCCACCCTTCTCCGCCACATGGAGGAAAAGGCGTAGCCCGTCCTCGTGACTCCGCCCACTTCGGCAACGTGACATGACGTCAACAATTGACGTCATGGGCGAGCTCGATCAGTCGCAATGCACTTCCGCTTGCTGCGGCTCGTGGTTGTTTATTGTTTATATTGTCGCACGTGCTCCGTAACTTGACGGGCAGTTTTCGGCTCTTCACTATTTTTAAACCTTTGTGACAGTTCACAATGCAGCAGGAATGCGCGCTTGCTTTCCGAGACGTCGAAGGGGCGCGAGAGAAAAGCCTGGAGAACCCCGCTTGCGGCGCGAGCAAGCGCGACCCGTCCGAGCTACCGGAGATTCCCCTCTCCCCGCTCGGTTTGCAGCCGGCAACTGAATGAACAACGCTTCGCCTCATGGCGAAGGCGAAGTGCGTGCAAGTGCTATGCAGTGCGAGGAATATACGCGCGACAACTGCGTGGCCGAAACCGCATCACCGCAGGGCCAAAAAACAAGGCGCAGTTTCGTAGCGGGGGGTGGGAACAGGAACTGACGTTAACTTGACAACTGTTTGTTGAGACCTGGTTTAGACCAATCGACGAGCTCAGTGCTACGTCAACTCGGCGATCGCCGAGTTGACGTCACTGCGCGTACGAGGAGGATTGGTCAGGCGTAGGAAAGAAGGGCGGGAATTGTTTTTCGAAATGAAGGGTCTGCGCGGCGCTCAGCGCTGTGATATTCGGAAAACGTGATCGCCGCGGTCTACAGTACGGATTAGCGAGCTTGTTTGGCGGGTGTAAAAAAAAAGTCGCAGCCTGTTTACGGGCCCTTTAAAAAGTAGATAAATGACGCCACACACATTCAGACACCGAGAAACTTTGTATTCGGCCTATAAATGTAATTCTCTCAAAGACGTCTCGTGTGGTTGAAATGTGGAAGTTAACCTGACATCATGAAAAATACTTCAGAAATTCGTTTGGGTAGGCGAGGAAAATCATTTGGCCGTTGACGCGTACTATCATAGCATCGTTGGCAAAATTAGTCGAATCAGGTAAGTGCCTTAGTCGTGCTGGCCAGCATTTTGACAGAAGGATTTGCCACTATCGAGGCAGCTGCGTCATCACAGGCGTTTGGTGCAGTTGTGTGCTCGTTCTCTTGTCTTGCTGCTGATGTTGGCAACCTGAGGAACAAAACTAAGAGAGAAGTAAGTATTATGCATTATTTAAGTCATCAGCATGGGCACAAGAAAAACGGCTCGCTTCTGATGGTAGAAAGGGGGTTAGGGTCAAGGTCTGATGAACATGCATACGCAGGGAAAGCACGCAAGTCGCGCTGGCGACGGACATGATAGCGGCGCTGATGGTTACGTCACAGAAGACGGCAAGTTGTAGAGAAGTGGTCATCCGTTTAAGCTCGTACCTAGACAGCCGTGGTAGCGGTGAGTTTTGTAAGCATTTTAGGTTACTAATGACTGGCGGAGTGGACTAACTCTAAATGCGCAAGCTATGTCAGTTGGAACACCGAAGAGAATGCGCAAGCCAGACAGGTTGACCTACAGTCCTATACTAACATTAGGAATGCGTTAATAATGAAGCGGCGAAGTGAGCGAAGAGCAAGATAATATATAGTGTGCACAGAGCCCGAAGGTTGTAATCTGTATGATTAAGCACAAGTGAAATAGCTAAACCAAGCGAAGAAACTTTTAAAACAACAGGCGTACGCATGTTGTAGAAGCTGGTGTGAAACCACTCAATTCAGTAGGCAGCGTACATGTCTGTTCTCAAGCAGGCGTTTGTAGCAGTGAAGCGTTTGCGGATGAGACACTACAGCTTAAAGTCCAGCTGTCGTGGCTTCCTTGACAATTCGTCCATAATCTCCTCAGGTGACAGAGGAACTTCTCGGTGAATATTTAGCAAAGCTAGTGTTGTGTAGGGCAGGAGCGCGGCGTAACCCGCGCCGGGCCGACGGAGAGGCCGAACGACGGGAGGGTGCGTAAAGTGACGACGCGCATACCAAGCTTCGGCGAGACTGACGGGAGACCGCTCTCCTGCGTTTATTGCAGGTGGTTTTAAACGACCCCTGACAGCAAAATTTTTGTTGGTGACTTTTTTACTGTAATTTGTAGCTTTGGGTCTGGTAATCCCTAAGTTAAATCGTAAATGCTCTAGCGTATCGTACAACTAATTCTAGCGTAGTTAATTGTGACCATTTCAGCGTCACTTTAAAACGCCCGCCTAAAAGCCACAAGAAACTAGCGACCCATGCGGGGAGCGTCAGAGACCACGTGCACTCAAGCAGTAGTGACGTAGAAAGCGCGGTTTTCAAATCGGGGCCCGCGCGCTGTAGACATTGAAAGTATGTGGGCGCCTCGGTATGGGTTAAACCTGTTAAGCGCGTGACCCCTCACGAAAACTACCTCGAGATCAGCCCGACAACAGAGCGAGAGGGGTGCGGAACAATAGGCCTCGCCGGGTGCCAGTCGTCGTATTGTGCACGTGCGCCCCGCAAACCTTCTGTGACGTCCACAATACTCGCTTACTCGTGGAACGTCACGCGGGGCCTCTATCTACGTCATACAGGATGTCGCGAGGTGCAGCCACTCAAGTGAGCACTCATGCTTACTTTAAAACCAAATTAAGATATCTTAAAGGCAACGTTCGTCGCTAATAATCGGTCAGATGTGCCCCCGTGTACAGGAAAGTCAAACAACACAAACAACTCGAGGTTTCAATTTTGGTGTCAGGGGTCCTTTAAGGAGGGGACGAAGGGCTATTGGTCAGCGAGGCACGGGTCACATGACCGGCATGGCCACGCCGGATTGGTAGCAAAGAGGCGTGGAAGAGACCCAGCTCCACCCAGTAGCATGAATAGAGAGCTCAACCGCACTGGTGTCTTAGCATGTCACCAGGGATCGCGCGACACATCGTCCCCCCCTCGGAAGAATTGCATCCTTATACAAGCCTTGAAGTATAACTGTTGTACATCAGCGAGCACTCAAAAATTCAGATTCGAGGTCCGATCGAGATGACACCTGCAATAACGCAGTTCAGTCCTAGGAGCACACATCACTACCTGTTACAGAAAGAAAAGTCACTTCAACACCAACGCAAGTGCCAGCTTGCACTATTCACGGAAAATTCACACACGCGCACTAGACCTCTGCGGCTGTACCGCGGGTCTCTAAGGCAGTATAGCCTCAGAAGACGCGGACTACTTTAGTCTATGATGTAGTCCTTCAAGTGGGCTGGGTGCTTACGTGTCCACTGTGGGCGACGTGACCCAGGCCCTGCAGGAAGACTGCATGTAGCGGCTGTCGGAAGCCGACTTGAAGGCATGTCCCCATCTCTCCCAGAGGAACTTGGCGGATTGCGGCTGCCATGAGCCGACTCTGAAGACTCATTCCCATCACTCCTAGGCAAAAACTTTGTGGGTTGCGGCTGTCTTGAGCCGACTTTGAAGACCCATCCCATCTCTTCCCTCCCCCGTGTTGGAATTTGGTGCATTTACTGTAGGTGAGGAGGTACACCCAGGACTTTCCTCCTGAAGTCCGATGGTTGATCTGGGTCGCAGGCATCAGAGGGTGCACTTCAGCTGGTGCGCCGTCCCACTGGACAGCCGGGGCACTAGGAACGGACTGCCGAGGCAACAGCTCATTTAACATTTGAAGCAGTTCATCCACATAGGGCAGTGGGAACCCGTCGATGACGATGGCCTTGTTCGCTTCTCTCAGATCGACGGAGAGGCGTATGCCCCCGTCCTTCTTACGGACGACCCACGAGTGGCGACACCATTCGGATGCCGACACCCGCTCGATGACATCGTTGTCCTCGAGTCGACGCAGCTCGCTGGCGATTTGTTGCCGGAGCGCCAGAGGCAGGCGATGCAGCTTGGCGGACACTGGTAAGATGTCCGGCCGCCTCTTGACCCTGTGGACGTCGTCCTTGACAAGTCCCAGCTCCCCGTCGAACAGGTGCTCGAAGCCCGGAGGCACACCTGCAGGAAGCTGCGAGGAAACGGGTGAAGCCAGACGACACGTTAATTAGCGTTGCGCCGTCGATCAGGAGTCCCAACTGCTGGATGGCGTTGAGCCCCACCAGTGAAGTGCCGTGTGCTGTCACGTAGAAGCTGACAAAGACCCGCTTGCCATGGTGCTGCAAGTCTGGGAGGAAATAGCCCAGGACCGGTATGCGGTGCTTCGAAAAATTCTGCAGCTGGATGGACGTTTGGAGCAGTCGGTGCTTCGAAGCGAAAAGCACGTCGAAGTCATTCTTTGTCATTAGCGATGTAGTGGCTCCGGTGTCCACCAACAATGACATGTGGCTGTGTCCGACGACGACAGGGATGCGCAAGTCCCTTGGGCTAGTCGACGCAGCTTGGACGGATAGTACTGCGGCAGAGCCGCAGTCAGCGTCTCGGACGGGGGCAACTTCTTGCACCGACGCTTGTCGTTTATGGAAGACTGCCGCGAAATGCCCCTTGAGGCGGCAAAATTGGAAAGTTTTGTTTTTGGCCGGACAAATTCTGGAAGTCGCCAAATGCCCTAACTTGCCGCAGCGAAAACAAGGGCCAACTTGAGGTTTGGAAGCAGGCTGACCCTCTCGGCCGCGAACGCCGTCCTAGAGGCGAGCCCGCGTAGCCATCTTGGACGCGGCCACCCGCGTTGGGGGGAAGCCGCCGCCATGTTGAGTCACATGCGGGGCCGCCGAAGAAGCCGACCCGCCATTTTGTGATGCTGCTGCGAAGCCACGTGCGACGCGCTGGACGCTACCGCCGTCCCCGGCGAGCGAGGCGAGAGGCCGTTCATTCTCTCCGACTGCCGCGTCGGCTTTGTTGAGCGCCTCCAAGTCACGTCTAACTTCTTCGGCTTTCTGCATCGTAAGGGCTTCCCCTTACGACAGTAGTTTGGCCCGTACATCTGCATTGGCGACCCCGTAAATTACTTGGTCCCGCACTCTGTCGTCGTAAGTGGCGCCAAACTTGCACGAGAGGGCTTTCTCCTTGAGAGCTGCGACAAATACCAGGAAAGTTTCGCCGAACAGTTGTTCGCGGCTCGTGAACAGGTGCCGCTCGGCTAGTACGTTCGTTGTCTCGGCAAAGAGGCCGCCCAGGAATTGTAGAAACGTGTCGTACTCCGTCGTCGCCGCCCCATCCGTACCCGACGCCGCCGGCGTACTGGTTGTGCGTGGTGCATTTTGGACGCCTTGCCCTTCGAGCTGTTCCTGCGCGGCGAAGTATTTGCGCTGGCCCTCGACACCGAGCGCGCTAAGTGCTGACGCGCGTCTTTCGTCCTCCCAGCCGCATCCGCCGACCGCCTTCAGGTGTACCTGGAATTTTTTTTTCTATTTATGCCACAAAATAGGAGGCGTGCCGGGCACGTCGAGGAATGGAGGAAGGTTGGCAAAAAGGGCCGCCATGTGGGCAGGAGGGTCCAGTAGGCTCAAGCAGGAAAGTGGCATCGTAGAGGAAGCCGGAGCGGGAACAAAGAAAAGTCACGTCGACGCCAATTAAGCAAGCGGGAAGGAAAAAAATCACAGCATATCCACGGAGTGAATGATGATGAGTGGGCGAAGCTGCGGAGGTTCATCGGTAAACCGTGAATCTTCCGTGAATTCTGCCAGTACATCATCACCAACGTGAGATCGGGCGCGTTTATACTAAAAGTTCGATGAGAGTTATGACGACTTGCAGCTCACTTTAATTTTACATGTACGCTGTGAATTTTCATTGTTTAATCACGCACAGGAGAAATCGCACACACGCACTACCTTGGAGGTCAAACTCCAGTGCGTATATATACGGGGTGGTCAGTGAACGGTTGTGCAGCGCGAGCGGTCGGTTTTTTCAATCAAGACGCTGCCGCGACGCTGCCTGCGTCGGCGCCGCTGCGCCGCGAGGCAAGGAGGGGGGGGGGGACCGTAGGAGAGGAGAAAGAGGGGGAAGCGTAGGAGAGGGGAGGGCGATACCACTGACCTCCATTAAAAATCACAGCATATCCACGGAGTGAATGATGATGAGTGGGCGAAGCTGCGGAGGTTCATCGGTAAACCGTGAATCTTTTATTTATTTTATTTATTCATTTCAGTACCTTCAGGGCCCGAAGGCGTTACAGAAGGGAGTGGGTAAGAGTATACATAGTAATAAGAAAAATAAGAGTGAACAAGCAAAAATGCTGCTAAGAGTAAACATCGCATTCAACAGCAGCCTTAAAAGCAGTGACATCGGTCAATTGGGCAACAGAGGAGGGTAGGTGGTTCCATTCCTTCGAGGTAGTGGGAATAAAGGAATCGTGAAAGAATTTGGTATGTGATAAAGGAATGCGTACTTTTGGGGATGGTCACATCTATATGACATGTAGTGTGGTTTGGAAAGAAGGTCTTGTTTTAGTTGTGGATTGTGGTAAATTTTATAAAAAAGAACAAGACGAGACACTTTCCTGCGTGAACAAAGAAGTGGAAGGCCCAAAACTGTTTTCATAGATGATACACTAGATGTGCGTGCGTGCATAGTCTGAAAGGATGAAACGTGCACTCCGATTTTGGACGGATTCTAAGGTTTCAACTAGTGTGTTAGTGCCGGGATCCCATACAGCGCTTGCATACTCGAGCTTAGGACGAACAAGGGTTTTATATAGTATGAGTTCAAGGGCTGAGGGTACCCTTGAAAAGTGTCTTCGTAGGTAGCCAAGAGTGCGATTGGCATTGTTAGTTACGTGGGTGACATGAGCGTGCCATGAGAGATTAGAGGTAAATTTTACTCCAAGATACTTGTAGCATGAAACACTTTCTAAAACACTATGGTTAATTAAGTATTCGGGAACATCAATAGAACTAGAGGTGCGGGAAACTCGCATTACCTTGCATTTATAGCGTTAAGTCGCATGTTCCATCTAGTGCACCAGGAAGAAACTTCATTAAGATCTTGTTGCAGGAAATTAGCGTCAGTATTAGTGCAAGCATTTCTATAAATAACACAGTCATCAGCAAATAATTTAATTGATGATAGAATATTGTTAGGCAGGTCATTGATGTAAACAAGAAAGAGAAGAGGGCCCAAAACTGACCCCTGTGGCACACCAGAAGTGACAGGAGACTCTTGTGAATTGTTATTGTTGGAGGTGACAAACTGAGTTCGGTTAGCGAGAAAGTATTCGATCCATCTTAATATATTGCGGTCAATGTTTAATTTACTTAGCTTAAAACAGAGTAACTGGTGAGAAACAAGACCAAAAGCTTTAGAGAAGTCCAAGAATATACAATCAATGATTAGTCCGCTGTCTAATGCCGCAAAAAGGTCATGTGTAAACGAAACCAGTTGTGTTTCACATGAAAAATGTTTACGGAAGCCATGTTGTTTGGGAGAGAATAATGAATTTGTATCTAGAAAGGTTACGAAATGAGAATAAATTATGTGTTCTAAAAGCTTACAAGGTACACTGGTGAGGGATATTGGTCGGTAATTCAAAGGGGACTGTGCATCACCAGATTTATATAATGGTACCACCTTGCCCACCTTCCAGTCACGTGGTAAAGAACAGGATTCTAAGGACTGGGAAAACAGTTTTGACAAAAACATTGAAGAATAAACATCCGTACTTTTCAAAAACTTTGGAGTGATGCCGTCCACTCCGCAAGACGAAGACAGGTTCAGGCCACGAATTAGCTTCTGTACACCATCAAAATCAATAACAACAGGATCCATAACGGGGAAGTTATGATCAGTAGTACAGGGAAAAGACACAGCTGATGATAAAAAGGATTTAGAAAATACATGATTGAGCACAGAACAACACTCAGAACTCGGAATTGGTACGCCGTTGCTGTCACTTAAAGATATTATATTCTCTTTATGACCACCTACGACGTTCCAAAACTTTTTCGCGTTCGTTACAAGTAACGAGGGAAGTGTGTTTTTATAAAACGTTTCCTTGGCTTTCTCGACTGCCTCCTTATACTGCGTAGTACATTCACGATAAGCGCTCCATCGACTTGATTCATTACTCTGTTTGGCATTTTTAAACGCACGCTTCTTCCTATTTAACAGGCGATTTAACGAAGAAGTAAACCGTGAATTCTGCCCAGTACATCATCACCGACGTGAGATCGGGCGCGTTTATACTAAAGGTTTGATGAGAGTTATGACGACTTGCAGCTCACTTTAATTTCACATGTACGCTGTGAATTTTCATTGTTTAGAACACCATTGCTTTAGAAAACATCTGGCGTCTTTGGTTAAGCAGCTGGCGTCTTTTCGTTTTGCTTTAGAAACATCTGGCGTCTTTTCGTTTTGCTTTTAGAGAACATGTGGCGTCTTTCGTTGGTTTATTTCATCAGTCAACGGCGTTTTGAACAAAATTTTTATTGTTTAATCACGCGGAGCAGAAATCTCACCAGGCACTACCTTGGAGGTAAACAATGGCTGCTAATGGGAATGAGAGACAGAAGAAGTCGGCTTTTAGACACTTCTACTAACGTTCCCTACTGGAACATGCCAATGGCTGCTAATGGGGAATGAGACAGAAGAATTCGGCTTTTAGTTAACGCGCACGCTGCGAATTTGTTATTGTTCAACAACGCACAGGAGAAATCTCCCACCGGCACCACCTTGGAGGTCAAGATCTGGTACTAGCGTTACGACTGGTTACGCACTACGAGGGACGAACGGGTGCCGCTTTAAGGAGCTTCGACCCTAAAAGCACCGACGTGCAGGAGAAACGTGACTCGCAGGTGTCACTTACGTCGTGCTCTTCCTGGCGTCGCCTGTCGTAGTAGCGTAGCGGTTCAACTACCTCGTCGCCGTGTGTTGTGTAGGTAAGGAGCGCGGCGTAACCCGCGGCGAGCAGACGGAGAGGCCGAACGACGGGAGGGCGCGAAAGCGACGACGCGCAGACCAAGCTTCGGCGAGACTGACGGGAGACCGCTCTCCCGCGTTTATTGAAGGTGGTTTTAAGGAGGGGGAAGGAGGCTATTGGTCAGCGAGGCACGGGTCACATCAGGGACATAGCCAGAAATTTTTTTCCGGGGGGGGGGGGGGCTTTCAACTATACTTTATATATGTTCGTGCGTGCGTTGGTACGAGGTCTGTTAGAAAATTATCCGACCTTTGGTGGAAGAAAAAAAACTGCCATAATTGGAGCGTTGGAAACCTAATCCCCCTCAAAGTCGTTGGGACTCCACACACTTCTCCCAGCGGTGCTGCCATTGTTGGAAGCATTGTGATAACGCCTCTTTCAGAATGGAGTTTAGCTCAGCTGTCGTTGCAGCCATAATGTCCTCCCTTGTCTGAAATCGCTCTCCTTTCAATGTCCTCTTGAGTTTGGGAAACAGCCAGAAGTCGCAGGGGGCCATATCAGGAGAGTAAGGAGCCTGTTGAACTACAGGAGTCTGACTTTTAGCCAAAAAAGTCTGAACCAAGTGTGAGGAATGTGCAGGAGCATTGTCGTGATGGATGCGCCAGTTTCCTGTTGACCACAACTCAGGTCTCTTGCGCCGCACAGCATCACGTAGGCGACGGAGGACATCCCTGTAGTACTCTTTGGTGATTGTTTGACCCTGTGGTGCGTACTCGTGGTGTACCACACCGCGGGAGTCAAAGAAAGCACTCAGCATCACTTTGACGTTGCTTCGCATTTGGCGGGCCTTCTTTGGTCTTGGTGACGTGGAATGCTTCCAGTGTGACGACTGGGATTTGGTTTCCGGGTCGTACCCGTACACCCAAGACTCGTCACCAGTGATAATGGTGTTCATGAAGTTATGGTCACTGCTTGTGAAATCCAGCATGTCCTGTGAGACTTGAACACGAAGTTGCTTTTGCTCCACCGTGAGCAGTTTCGGCACGAATTTCGCCGCAACAGTCTTCATGGCCAAAACTTCGGTCATAATGGAATGTGCAGAGAAAGTGCTGATGCCCGCCTCTTCCGCAATTTCCCGGATAGTCACACGACGGTCCTGCATCACCACAGCGTTCACTTCGGCAATGACCTGGTCATTTCGGCATGTTGATGGCGGACCGGAGCGTGGCTCGCTCTCCACCGATGTGCGGCCGTCTTTAAACCGGTTGTACCACTCCTTAATCTGTGTGCGGCTCATAGAGTCGTCACCGAAAGCCGTCTTGATCTTCCCAATGGTTTCCACTGGCTGTCGCCCAGTTTCTGGCAAAATTTGATGCAGTAGCGCTGCTCCAGTGGCTCCGTCATTTTCCTTGCAATGAAAAACCGACGAGAGCACTGCGCACGACCTCACTCAAACGCTGCGTTTCAGTGACTGACGCTATTGGCAGGCGGGAAAAAATTCACGCATGCGCACGAAGGTTCAAGGTCGGCTAATGCAAGCGCGCTTGTTTAATCCATCAGGTGCTCGCAAAAAAAAAAGAAAGGTCGGATACTTTTTTAACAGACCTCGTATGTGTGCGTGTATATATACGCAAGCAAAACTGAAAAATTTCGGGAGGGGGGGGGATTGAACCCCCAATCCCCCCCTGGCTACGCCCCTGGGTCACATGACCGGCAGGGCCACGCCGGATTGGTGGTAGCAAAGAGGCATATGGCAGAGACCCAGCTCCACCCAGTAGCATGAATCAACCGCACTGGTGTCTTAGCATGTCACCCGGGTCCCGCGACACAACAGCTAGACCGTTTAACCTAGTTCCCCAGTCGAGCTGCGAAGATAGGTTTTAAGACGTCTCAGAGTTCAGAAGGACCTCTCACTTGTAGAAGTCGTTACTGGGAGAGTAGCCATTATAAGATGAAGTTTTCGGATAACAGGAAAAATGCCAGGCGGGCAGGACTCCAGGGCTTCCAAAGGGCCCATTGGGCGTTTTTCAAGCCGCTGAAGCTTTCTGTACCAGAGATGTAGCTCCCCCACTGCAGACGACACGGAGTCCCCGACATCAGAATGGTAGCTCTCACAGAGAATGCGCATTGCATTCTCGTCGTCCTTGCTCGGTAACAGGCTTAATGTAGAAGGAAGGAGAACTTGAAATTGAGTAAGAATGCTCTTGTGCTTCACGAATCTCTCATTGATTTGTTCTGTGAAAGCTTCGAGAAATGGAAGGAATACACAACGACGGAAGTACTCCTCCGGTGTCTACGAAGGCACATTTGAGCGCATCCTTTTCTGACCAAGGATCCTTGGTGTTACGTTTTGCCGCTCATAAGTCGATCGTGTAGAATGGACAGCACGGCACTGTACGTTATACAAAGCTTCTTTCTCGGCTCTCTCCCTGCATGGTCTTTGACTGTGCACTTATCCCTGGATGCAAACGGCTCCTTTGAGCATCTCGTCGCCTCCGCTGGATCAGCGTGGCTGCGGTTACGCGACCTTGCTCTGCTTCCCAGAGGCCGGCTCGGGGTCAAGGTCGAGTTGCGGTGACACGCGGGCCGGACGCGCAGCCGTTCGAGGGAACTAATGAGCTCGTCGATTGCACAGATTGTTTGACCGAGGAGGATTGGAAAGTTTTGTTGAAGGCCAGCAGCTCTTTGGCACCCTGTCGACACCGGCCGAGCCTGCTCATGAGGCAGAACAAGCAGTAGAGAAAGCAAAGGTGGTGGCCTGCAGTCTTGTGTTTCCGGGGGAGATGCGCAAATTGATGAAGAGAGGGAGGCGTCATTAGTCCAAAGAGAAGAGTTCCGCAAAGGGCAGTTGGGTGACACTACGCTAAAAAAATGTTGGGAAGATGCTCGCAGTGGGAAATCCGGCATGTTCATTTCAGACGGACTGTTATACCACTACGACTCAATAGCAGGCACCCGAGTGAGTCAGCTAGTTGTCCCCAAGATAAGCGCACTGAGGTAATGCACTTAGCCCATGAGTCACTATGCGGGGGGCACCTAGGCCCAAAGAAAGCAAAAGCTCGCATCAGGTATAATTTTTTTTGTGGCCGGGTATGGCGAAGGAGATATTAGAGCATTGTCGTTCGTGCCATGAATGTCAAATTCGTCAGACAGGCGTCGCACGTATAAAGTGCCTATAACTCCGCTCACTAGACCTGAGCACCCTTTCCAAGTTGCCAATGTAGATGTGATCGGACCCCTGGGCACACCGTCAGCGAGAGGGCATAAGTACGCGCTGTGCTTAGTGGACCTTTGCACGAGGTGGCCAGAGGTGGTCCCAGTGCGCTCTTTGACAGCTAAGGCGAATGTGATGCACTGATTGAGATCTTCAGTCGCACAGGCGTTCCGGAGATGATCTGCTCCGATCAGGGCACTAATTTCAAATCGCAGCTCACGCAGTCGATGCTGGAGAAATTAGGTTGCACGCCAAGATTGTCAACCCCAGAACACCCAGACATTAATGGAGTTGTAGAGAGGTGGAACCGAGTACTGAAAAACATGTTCTATCATGTCATTCAGAGAGACTCCAAGAATTGGGACAAATTGATCCCAATGGTTTTATGGGCTTATCGGGGAAGTTCCCCATGAGGTAACCGGAGTAGCTCCGTTTCATCTATTGCATGGAAGGAATCTCAGGGGACCGCTTCTAATAGTGCAGAGGACGTGGACGGGAGAAATGCCGGTGCCCGCAACATTGAGAGAAAACCCCGCTAAGTATTTACAGCAACTTAAGGAGCAGCTCGAGACGGCCGCTAATATTACTGAGCTAATTAGTGCAACTCATCAGGAGAGTTACGCCAGTGCTTATAATCGCAGCACCAGGCTCAGAGCTTTTAACGTTGGCGAAGAAGCTGTGGTTTTCGACAATGATCGGAATTGCAAGATGCCACCTAAATGGCTAGGTCCATTCACAGTGGTTGGAGGTGAGCGCGAATATTCTTACCGTGTTGAAACATCTGACGGAAAGTTGAAAAGTATCCACGCCAACAACATTCGACCTTACTATGCAAGGGTCAGTCATATTAGGGTCGTCTTCGATGAGGACCATGATTTTGGGGAGGTGGAATATGCTCCACAACCAACCACTAGAAAGCGGGAAGAGCTAGTGGTAACGAGCGAGAAGGTTGCTCACCTTGATGCTGACGCGCAGGCGGAAATGCAGGCGGTGTTCCAAAAACATTGCACACTCTTTGACGATACTCCGGGTATATCGAAGGTAGACGAACATAGGGTAGAAAGAGAACCGGGCCACCAGCAAAAAAAAGGCGTTTCCCTATCGGGTGCCGGAACTATTAAAAAAGGAAGTCAGCCGGCAAGTTGAAGAACTTTTGACTTGGAAGTTGATCTACCCTACGGAGAGCGAGTTTGCACACCCGGTAGTGTGCATCGGAAAATAGGATGGGACTATCCGCATGTGTTTGGACTACAGAGCATTAAATGCCGTCACCAAAACGGATGCGTTCCCTATGATAAATCCTCAGGAAATGATTTTCCGAGTAGACAGAGCGCAGTTCATTACGGTAGTGGACCGCAGGCGCGGGTACTGGCAGGTGCCGATGGAAAAGAAGAGTCAGATATTCACCGCGTTTGTAACGCATGAGGGTCAGTACGCATGGAAAGTGATAAGTTTCGGTCTAAAAAATTCCGCTGCAACCTTTCAAAGAATGGTGAATAAACTCTTGTCGCAACATCAAATGTATGCCACGGCATACCTTGATGATATTGCTATTTTTCTAGCACCTGGGAGGAGCACTTAAAGCATCTCGACATTATTCTTAAGGTCTTAGAGAAGGCGGGACTGAAAGCCAGTCCGGAGAAGTGCCAGATTGCGCAATGCCATATACATTACCTAGGGCGTATTGTCGCTTCAGGGACACACGCACCAGACCCTGAAAAATAGCAGCGATTAAGAACTTGGCACCACTGCGCACCAAAAAGGAACTACGCAGCCTGTTAGGACTTTGCGGCTACTATCGCGAGTACGTCTGAGGATATGCAGAGGTGACAGCCCGCTCACGCTGTTGACAAAGTGGTACCTAATAAGATACCCTGGCCGGAGGAAGCTCAGGCGGCATTTGAGATTCTCAAACAATCTTTGTGCGAGGCCGTGGCGCTAAACACCCCAGAGCCATCTCAGCCCTACTGGCTTTTCACAGACGCATCAGCTACGGCGGCGGGAGCATGTTTGGCACAAATGTCAGCCGAGGGAGAAGAGAAGCCTATCGCCTTTGCAAGCCACCGCTTCTCACCGACCCAGATGCGTTGGTCGACCATTGAGAGGGAAGCGTTCGCAATAATATGGGCATTAAAGAAGTTTGACTACTGGCTTTTCGGTGCCATAGTAAACGTCGTTTCCGACCACAAGCCGCTGTCGTAACTCACAACTTCGACTCCGCACGGGGCGAAATTGACATGATGGGCGCTGGCTTTACAGCGATATCATGTGTCAGTACAACATCGGAAGGGCGTATGTAACGGTAATGCGGAAGCGTTATCTAGGCTTCACAATAGTTTATGAAAGCCATCAGAATAACAGTGCCATGCCAACGGGGGGGGGGGGCGTGAATGTTCCTGCCCACGTGCTGCTGTATATTGTGGACTGTGTGACTGTCAATTCAAGAAACAGATACTAGTGATTTTACTGCTTGAAGCAGCAATGGTGTGCTTGATTGTTTAGCATGTATTTGCTTTCGTTTCTTGTATTCTCCTGTCTTGTTGTCTTGCAATTGTGTTTGATGCTCGCGTAGACTGTTGTATGGTTAGAAAGCCTAGTCACCTAATCGCGGCAATGCATTATCGTATCACTGAGCGTAAAACAGCCCAGCGTACTCTTTAGGAGGGACGTGTAATGTTTTGCCGCTCATAAGTCGATCATGCAGAATGGACAGCGCGGCACTAGGTTATACAAATCTTCTATCTCGGCTCTCTCTCTGCATGGTCTTTGACTGTGCACTTATCCGTAGGATGCAAACGGCTCCCTTTGAGCAGCTCGTCTCCTCCGCTGGCTCCCCGTGGCTGCGGTGACGCGCGGGCCGGACGCGCAGCCGTTCGATGGGACAGTGGCGCTTTGTTTACCATTACTTTAACGACCGGCACCGTGGTTTCAGCTCGCTGACTGTGTGCTTCATGGTCGAGTCGCAGCGATGCACGGTCCGAACACGAGGGAGGCGAGGGCACGCAAACGCCTTTTGTTTCCCGGAACCGTTTGAGGGGACAGGGGTGCTCTGTTCACCATTTCTTTAACGACCGGCACCGTGGTTTCGACTCGATGAGTGTGGGAAGATGGCGTGAATGCACCAGGGCTACAATACCGATATATTTCGAGCGTGGGAATCCCCGAGAGCGTGGGATGAGGAGAGGGAGAGCCATGATCGGAAAGAATGCTAAAACGCCTGTCTAAACTGTAAAAACACTGCTGTCGAGATTAGGGACAGCCCAACAAGGAGTGGCTTAATTTGAATGGTAAACGGATTGGATAAGAGAATGTTGAGGCGGACCAGCAGTGGCCACCTCCACTTTTAGATGCGAAGTATCTTAAGGCCGAGCTCAATCCGGTGGTGTGCGGCGTGACCACCCTTACTGCGCATGCGCATACCCTCTCCACACACATCCTCTCCACTCACCCTCTCCACTTCCCCTTCCCCTCTCCCCTCCCCCTCTCCACATTCCCTCTCCACTTTCCCTCACTCCTCCCCCTCTACCATACATTCTCCCCTCCCCCTTTCCACTCTTCCTCTGAAACGCGGGCTAGACATGCCGAAATTGTCTCCTGCGCAACGCCGCGGTGAGCTCGTGCGCATGCGCGTCCCCTCCCCTTCTCTCTCCTCTCCTACGCTGCCCCCCTCTCGCCAGCCTGTCGACCGCGTTCCCCGCTCGCCCTGTGAGAATTAACGGCCAGGCTAGATGGAAGATACGACGCGCGTAGCGTCCCTCTTCGCGTTCCACGACGCGAGGTCGGTAGCATGCCCAACGAACGCCAACGGAACGCGATCGTGCAAGTGCTCCGGCTTCGCATCGCCTCATGGTCCCCTTTAGCGGGAGATGGTGTAATTTTTCTTTGTTTACCGCAAAGTACTAAAGACTGGACTGAATTCGCTACCCTTCAGTCTAGGCTGTAACCACTTAACTTATCGATCATTAAGACTCCGTATGACGCAACTTTTGTCTGGGCCGTAACTACTCGGTGGTCGAACAGTGAGACTCGGTTCGTCGTATGTAGTAACAGTGTTCTAGGCTCTAACTTAAGAAAAGTTAAGTAGAAGAGTAAGACGCTGTTGAGGTCTATGTTATCATCAGTGTGCTTCGGCAAGCTGTACATATGACTGTAAATATTTCGCTGCAATATACCTTCGAGTTTTTATTACCTCCAACCTGCCTCCTCTTCATCGACGTCGATCATCTCCTTGACGGGACTTTAATTCACATCAAGGAGAACAAACGAACTAGAAAAAATTCGGCAGATCCCACGCACTGTGGGAATCGATGTAATGCGAAGCAGCCAGCAAAGAGCTGCATACATCGCCTTGTTTGTCTTTGAGCCAAATGAAATCATTCATGCCATGGCATCAAGTCCACCATATATCGCATGTTTGCCATGCACGCATGCATGCACAATGTAGTGTACACCATACCAATGAAACGCATATTCTGGTATATAAATGCATGCCCTGTCGCTTATGTTCATCACGCACTCGTGTCATGCCATGCCAATTTTGGTATATATCACGTTAACAAAACGGCCGGAAGCGCACCATGACAGTGGCATGTAAATCATACCGTACATGACATGCATAACATGATTCGCGTGTTAAGACCTCTCATTTATGTTCGTCATACAGTCACATCGCGCAATACCAATTTGGTGTATATCAAAGGAGCGAAATGGCCGCGAGTGCCCATGAGTTAGAGCATGTAAATTATGCCATACATGACATGCATATTATGGTTTTTCATGTTACCACCTGTCACTAATGTTCATCATACAGTCACATCGCGCAATATCAGTTTTGGTGTATATCAAGCTATCGAAACGGCCGCGAATGCACCATGAGCGTCGCATGTAAGTCATGACATACATGGCATGCATGTCATAGTTTTCATGTTACCACCTGTTATTCATGTTCTTCATACAGTCACATCGCGCAATACCAATTTTGGTGCATATCAATCTAGCGAAACGGCCGGGAATGCACCATGAGCGCGGCACGTAAATAATGATATACATAACCTGCATGTCATGATTTCCATGTTACCACCTCTCATTTACGTTCGTCATGCACTCGCGTCGCGCAATACCAATTTTGGTGTATACCAAGATAGCGAAACGGCCGGGAATTCACCATGAGCGCGGCATGTAAAGCATGACACACATAACCTGCATGTCATGATTTCCATGTTACCTACCTTTCATTACGTTCGTCATGCAGTCGCGTCGCGCAATACCAATTTTGGTGTATGTCAAGCAAGCGAAACGGCACGAGTGCGTCATGAGCATGACACGTAAATCATGTCGTGCATGTCATGCATGTCATGATTTTCATGTTACCACGTCTCATTTACCTTCGTCATACAGTCGCTTCGCGCAATACCAATTTTGGTTACATCAAGCTAGCGAAGCGGCCGCGAATGCATCATGAGCGTGGCAATTAAATCATGACATACATGACATGCATGTCATGGTTTTCATCTTACCAACTGTTATTCATGTTCTTCATACAGTCACATCGCGCAATACCAATTTTGGTGTATATCAATCAACGGCCGCTAGCGCATCATGAGCGTGGCATGTAAATCAGGTCGTACATGACTTGCATGTCATGATTTTCATGTTACAACGTCTCACGTTCGTCATACAGTCGTGTCGCGTAACACCAATTTTGGTGTATATCACGCAAGCGAAACGGACGCGAATGCACCACGAGCGTGGCATGTAAATCATGACATACATGTCATGGATGTCATGATTTTCATGCTACCACCTGTTATTCATGTTCTTCATAAAGTCACATCGCACAATACCAATTTTGGTGTATATCAATCTAGCGAAACGGCCGCGAGTGCGCCATGAGCGTGGCATGTAAATCATGTCATACATGACATGCATATCATGATTTTCATGTTACCACGTGTCAGTTATGTTCGTCATACAGAAATGTCTCGTCATACTAGTTTTCGTATGTATCCCTTCATTTAAATGGCCGCGAGCGCCCCGAGACCATGTCATCTAAATCATGCTGCACATGACATGCGCGTCATGATTTGCATGTTAGGACCTGTCATTATGTTCGTCATGAACTCTTGTCACGCCGTACCAATTTTGGTATACATGAAATTAACGGAACGGCCGCAAGTGGCCAAAAGCCGTGGAATGTAAATCATGCTGTTCATGACATGCTTGTCATGATTTTCATGATATGACCTGTGATTTATGTTCGTGATAAGGCCATGTTATGACACACCAATTTGGGTATACATCCGATTACCGAAACGGCCAGGAGAGCCACAAAGTCGTAGGCGGCTAGATAGATAGATAGGATAGATAGATAGATAGATAGATAGATAGATAGATAGATAGATAGATAGATAGATAGATAGATAGATAGATAGATAGATAGATAGATAGATAGATAGATAGATAGATAGATAGATAGATAGATAGATAGATAGATAGATAGATAGATAGATAGATAGATAGATAGATACGCTCAAGTCGCAGAAGTTCGCTAAGAAATGCTTCGCATTTAAAATATAACTCTTGGCATTCAATAACCAAGCCAACCTCTTCACAAACTGACGTAATATGTTCAAAAAATTGGCCGCGTATCTGCGTGCTTCGCTGCAATGTCGTGTAAAGACGATAGAAAAGGCGCTGTGTGAGATATGGACCGCCATCTGGCAATACGTCGGGAAACATGAGTGTTGTGTTGCGTGCTGGTATGCCCGGCGCAGCAGCAGGGCGAAGACCGGCGGTGACCAACGCGACCGGCGGGTGACGTCAGCCGCCCCAAAACGCGGTTTGGCGCGAAGCGCTGAAGCAGAGAAACGTCGCACTCAACGCGTACTCTCCACACATTTTATTTACACGTCGCCTGGGTAAAACAGGAACGCCAGAGCGGCGCCCACAACCGGCAGCCTGAAGGCCCACAACGCTGCTTTTCATTTTTTAAATATTCTTTTCACCTTCTTGGCCTTCTCAAAACTAAAGTTTTTCAACACCAACCCATGGCATTCGTACAGTGCAATACAGAACCGAAACCGAAACACAACAATGAGCTCGTGCGAAGGGCACGGAGGAAAGCAAATTTCAGCGCAGTCGCATTTTCAGCTTTGTTGAAACAGTGCTCACTAGACGACGACGAAGTAAAAGAAAGCACAGGACAGCGCGCTGTCCTGTGCCTTCTTTTACTTCGTCGTCGTCTAGTGAGCGCTGTTTCAACAAAGATGAACGCATACCAACTCGCTCAAGCTTCCTTCTTATGCATTTTCAGCGCAGCTTAAGAAAACTAGGGTCCTTAAAAGTACGTATGTATGCATTTTCTATTAAAGGACACACGCCACCTCAATAGCTTACCTAGTGATGTTGCACCTCAGATAGTCATGATATTTACTTTTTGATCGACAACGTTCACAAGTATGAACAGCCGTACCAGTTCAAGACGGCTGGCCCTTGGGCAATGGTTCAACTGTGGCCGAGTGGCTGAATCGAGGGACGTGCCGACAAACAGAAAGACAGACAGACAGACAGACAGACAGACAGAAAGACAGACCAAAATTTCTGCGTTTAAGTTTCCCCAAGAAAGACTATCGTCGTTAAAAGTTCATGAAATCCCTCGTCAGCTCGGGATCTAAGGTTACGTGCAGTAAACAAAACGTCATCAGCCAATGTGAGAGCTGATAAAAGATCCATGTGTAATTTTTGCAAGTATTTGCTTAACAGCAAGCTTATAAAGAATTTTTTTCCGCACACAAAAAGACAGACAAGAAATTCGCTTCTCTAAAGCGCACAGTAGAAAATGAGCGTTCGTCGAAGATTCCTGATCATTCAGCTTCGCTAATGTCTTGGGATTAGACAAAACGGGGTGGAGAATATTTACAAACACATTGAGAGGCATCGTGTCTCTTCTGCACCCTCGTGTTGGACAGAGCGAGGTTCAAGCGCGCCACGCGAGCTGTGGTATTAACTTTTCAATTTGGTCACCTAGAGCAGCTTGGCGTTTGGATTCGCATGAAAAACTCACAACTTTCCGCCACGATTCCCGTGGCAATTTCTAATCTGAGGCACAGAGCATGCACTTGACAGACTTAAATTCAGGCTGTGAGAGGCACAGTGAACATAAATTTCGTTAGCACGCTGCTGTCGGACGTGTGCGTGAGCGCTGTTGCAAGTACCACTCATTGAGGCTGCACCGTGATACCCTTGAGCTCTGATGTACTCGGTTGCAACGCCTATATCATTTAACCTTTTAGGCGCGAAGCTCCTTAAGGCGGCACCCGTTCGTCCCTCGTAGTTGTCGTAGTCGTGCGTAACAGTCGTAACGCTAGTACCAGATCTTGACCTCCAAGGTGGTGCCGGTGGGAGATTTTTCCTGTGCGTTGTTGAACAATAAAAAATTCGCAGCGTGCGCGTTAACTAAAAGCCGAATTCTTCTGTCTCTCATTCCCCATTAGCAGCCATTGGAATGTTCCAGTAGGAAACGTTAGTAGAAGTAGAAGTGTAAGTGTTGGCTAAAGCCGACTTCTTTCTGTCTCTCATTCCCATTAACAGCCATTGTTTACCCTCCAAGGTAGTGCCTGGTGAGATTTCTCCCTGTGCGTGATTAACAATAAAAATTTTGTTCAAAACGCCGTTGATTGATGAAATAAACCAAACGAAAGACGCCACATGTTTCTAAAAGCAAAACCGAAGACGCCAGATGTTTCTAAGCAAAACGAAAAGACGGCCAGCTGCTTAGCGAAAGACGCCAGATGTTTTTCGAAAGCAATGGTTTTCTAAACAATGAACATTCACAGCGTACATGTAAAATTTAAGTGAGCTTTAAGTCGTCATAACTCTCGAACCTTTCGTAATAAAACGCACCCGATCTCACGTCGGCGATGGTGTACAGGGCAGAATTCACGGAAGATTCACGGTTTACCGATGAACCTCCGCAGCTTCGCCCACTCATCATCATTCACTCCGTGGATATGCTGTGATTTTTTAAAATTGCATCGGCCAGACCCCTTTCCTTTAGGTCAGTAACAGGAAAAAACTGCAGGAATTCCTCCCGAATTTCGATTTTTTCCACATCAGCCCAGTAGCGTGCGCAAAGCGAAAGCATGCTCAACGCCCGGCTATATCGGCTGTCTCACAGCCAATACTGCAAAAGCCATTTAGCAGTATTCACTTTAGAACTAGCTCTCGCTGAATAATGCTATGACATGCAGAAATAATCTCATTTGGGATTCTCCAACTTCGTGTAAGTTGCATTAGCACCACATTCTTCTAGGTGACTCTAGAGAATCATCGCCGTTGCAGGCGCGCAACATTAGCAGAGGCCTTCAAATTTCCTTCGTTTCTACAGGCTCACCGACAAATCTATTCGCCCACCATCTATGACCTCGAAGAGCACTCCCTGCCTTCCGCACCAGACTACGTTGTAATAACAGGAGTCAGGTTTTTTTTTTTTTTGGCTATTTGCTCTCTTAGGCCGGTGGTCAAGGTCCTGGTCAGTAGGTTTCTTCTTTACCTTCTTAACCTTCTAAAATTTCTAGAAAATTGTCCGCTCCAAGGACGCTGTTTCTGTGAAACGACTTTTTCTCATGCTCGTTAAAGCCTCAATTGCATTCTTCCAGTTGTCGAACTTTGACATCACAAGTTTGCCAGAAGGCAAGCCTCGCGCACCGACCCCCAGATGGCGCGAAAAGGACGCAATACTTACAAAAGGCCCGTTCTCACTTTTTCGAATAGACGAGCCCAGTTTCCGTCGCTGCAGCCACCGGTACTGAAGCTTCAATTCCTTGTTCCCGGTTGACCTGAATGGAAAGTTTGCGGCAGGCGTCATGCGCTCGACAGTAGCTCCTTTTCTTGATATCGTAACCTACAAAAGATTTTGTAATTAATGTACAGTGCGCTAACCAGAAATGCTGCAATTGCAGCGTCAAGGATTAATTCCTTATTCTGTGTAATCATAGCACAATATGTTTTTAAAGAGGCTACGAAAAAAGATTGCTTTTATACACGCATTTTTGTCGCTTAGATTAGGAAGTAACAGCACAGCATGAGACGTGTGCACGTAAACGTTAATTCTTAGACAGCAAATATGCTATTGAATGTTCTACTAAACTTTGTTCAGTCCTTGCAAAATGAATTAGTCTGAGGGCCCTGGGGGGGCGTTTGATTTTTGCTCGGAAATAACAAATCGACCGCCTTCAGTTTCATCTCGAAAATTTAATAAACTCTGGGGTTTTATGTGCTAAACCACGATGTGATCATGAGGCACACCGTAGAGGAGGGCTCCAGAAATTTCGGCCACCTATGTGGCTCTAGTTTGTGTGTTTTTTTAACATTGCGCATGAAATATTTATTTCGTAGGCGCTCCACAATGTAAAAAAGCAGCTGCAGTTTTAAACTGCGTAAAAATGTGCCATATTTCTTATGTAATTTTTTTCTTTTCGATGTTCTTTGGGCGCTGGAAATGCACGAAAAGTCAGTTTACAACTAGCCGAGCTATCGCCTTTAAGGAATGCCCCTTCAGGTACACTCATGAACAGTGAGATCCACGTGAGAATTTATAAGAGCATAAAACGGTGTGGCGTGACGAACATCCTCCAAATTTGCCAAGGTCTACAAAGGCTGCAAGGCAAATCTGACCACCCGCAGACTCTGCAGAAGTGGCTACAGCCATGCACATGCGACATAAGCAGACTAGGCCTTATGGTTTTCCCCATTTCACTCGCTATTCTAGACTGTTGTTAACATATAGCTTAATGATTGATTTGATTTCAGTTTGTACCTGGCGCTTCAGAAAGACGAAAGGAACAAAATACATGGCTGAACCCACGACACATTTCCCTGTATGGGCAGTGAGGGACAGAACGTGCTCACAACTGGAAAAGCATCCCAACTTCATAAACCCATTTTGAACAGAAACCAAGCAATGGCATCGGATCGAATAAAAGAACAAGTGACATTACGCAAAAAGCTAAAATCTAGCAACTAGAATCAGCCTAATTTTTCAAATATGACCTCAGTGTAATTTGAACACATTGCGATTATCAAAAAATGCTGAACCTCAAGAATTTATTTTTACGAGTTGGTAATTCGAACAAAAATATAGATTTTGGAATTCATGAGAATATTCTGCGTAAATCCACTAAATAAAGAGAAGTAATTAAGGAATGGAAAATGAGACAGCTTCCCAATCATTAGAGTGCCGGGGCCCCCAAACAACTTGCGTACGCAAGCTACTGCGTTCTCTTCTTGTACACGCCTTGGGGGCAGCTGCAGCGCGAACAGAAAAAAAAAAAAAACCGGGCAGAGTACAAAGCAGTACATACCATAGATTTCTTCGATGTCTCATTTTCCAATCTTTACTATCGGAAGCCGGGAGATTGCATGTATACAACCACCTGCCAAAGGGAAATTTTGTATTTCCGTTTAGCAGGTTGCTTTGTCATTAGGTACATACTGTAAGTTTTGCCATGTAACAAATACCAAACTGTCTACATGTTTTGCTGGATAAGCTCAATACATACAAGTTACGCATGTAAAGACCATATTTTAGCAGGTAAAGATTGCCGATAGCTATGATTGTTGTCGAGTGAATGATTTTCGAGATATCGAAACGGCGCTTGTTGCCATATACAGAAAAAACCCCGCAATAGTAATTAAGTGACCTAAAGTAGATAGAACCATCTGTCTCATTGCACTTGAATGAATGCATACCGGGTACTACTGTGCCAGTTCTACACCTCTGTAAATATTGATTATATGTAAACATTATGTACAGTTCAATGCAGCACACGTACAATTCTCACACATGGGTAAACTGCACTATAGCCACACTTACCGGCTTGCCGGCGTAGATCCCCAGGTCATTTGGGTGCTCAGGTTCGTCGAATGAAAGCATCCTCGGTGAGGACTTGCTGACGATGGACTCATCTGACGACGATATCTGACCAGTCACCGGTTCCTCTCCGACTGGAATTTGGCATTGCGGCGTTATTGCTTCAATCTCTTGAATTCGCACACGGACTCTTTTTGGGGAAGTACGTGAGGAGCGTGGTTTCGACTGGCGCTTTCAGCGAGGAGGCTTTGGCGAGGCATAGGCGTATCTACCGGGGGGGGGGGGGGGGGGGCAGGGGGGCGCTAGCCCCCACTCAGAAATGTTGGGGGGGGGCTCAGCCCCCCCACTTTCGACAGTGGTTATTGTCAGCTGCAGACAGGGAAACTAACAAGTCAGGCAAAGTTTTACTTGAAGGCAGCAATAACGTAATTTTATTATTTAAATTGTGTCCTACGATTCGGCTGTGACGACTCCCTCCGTGTGCATGACACGCACTGTAGGCTACCTGCGATGCGGGCTGCCTATTCCACGCTTGTGCGTCTTGCGCTCGAGCATTGCAAAGGAGGCTATCGCTCAGCAGGGGCTCTCTATATAACACTAGAGCAATCTGTCATGATTTTATTTTGTTCTGCCTGGCCTGAAATTTAAGTAATTCGCGACGCAAATATGGGCGGGAACCAGAAAACGTTTCATAGCCCGATCAAACGCTCTCCTTTTTCAGGAAATTCAGTTTCTTTCTTTGAAAACGAGTAGCATCGCCACTGCTCCGTATTCAAGCTGCTGTCAATTGATAAGTGTGCAGAAGTGTCCAGTATTTTAGTTATGCCCAGCCAGGACAGCTAAATTACGATTAGCCTGCTTCACTTGGCTTATCATATGGTAGGCTGCAGCGATAGTGGCGGCTTGTAACAAGGCAGTGGGCTCGAGCACATTGAGAAGCCCAGCCTTCAAGTTTGCCCCGTTACTTGATCTACCTCCCCAGGGAGATGATCAGCGTCCACGGTTTTCTGGACTAAGAAGGCTGCCTACCGGCAAAGGATTGTGTCTGTTCCTAATAATGTTTATTTTCTCTCTACCTCTTTGTCAGCAACGATGAGTTCAGAGAGAGTTGTACACGCGCAAAAACAGCTCAACATCGTTATACCACAACTGAAAGAGAGAGAGAGATGCTCTTTATTAGAAATGCAGATATTTTTGCCGGCGTCAGTATACCGCTGGCATGCTACTCTGTGTAGGGATGGGGAATGGGATTGACAGATTAAAGAAAAGAGGGGAGGAAATATTAATAGAAAGAAAGAATATTAAAAAAATGAAATGTGCAAGTGAACCTGATAGAAATATTTACAAGGAGGGTGCCAGGTAAGATAAGGCTTTGCTATGCATGAAATAGCCAACCATTAAAGCTTTCCGACTAGGCCAATTGTTTATAGGTAATTAAACAGTGCCTGTAAACCCCGTCGCTGCTTTGAAGGGCCGGGCACTGGGCCTAATAAGTTGTGTAATGTTAACCGATCGTGACAAATCATGTCCATTTGTCTCTCAAACAATGCTCTCTCATCGCGGTACGCGGAGCAGTCCACTAATATGTGCTCTACTGTCTCTATGCTGCCACAGTTATCACAGCAGGGACTAGTGGTGTGCCCTATGCGGTACAAATAACTGTTCGTGTATGCCACATTCAGCAGAAGACGATGGTACAGCGTCTCAAGTTGGCGAGGAAGTGTTGGGGAAATTTTCACTCTCACTTCTGGGTCAATGCATCGCAGATTCCAGAGGCGGTCTTTTTCTTGACAGACATATTTTCACGCGAACTTCGAGGCGTCGACTTTAGTAAAAAAATATTCTTCTCAAATTCCTGAAAGTACCTATTATACGCATATGAATCAATCTCGCCTGCTGCTATAAGCAGCCGCTGCCAATGTGATTGGCGGGCAGCCTTCTTAAATTACGTTCAGAAAGAGACACTGTCTGGCTATTCTGAAAACAAAAATGAGTTATTGTTCAGCACAGTAATGTGCTGCTTATTGTGCACACTTCATTTTAACGCCGCGTGTTTTCGCAGACTTGTGACATCGCGTAAAAGGAGGCGATTTTATGGCACATTGGAAATTTTGACGAATAGCGAAGAACCAATGACAAACAATACGCCATATTGAAAATAGTTCATCTCATTATTTCTTTACGCAGCATGCGTACGTGGTAATTACGCGGTGGATCAGTTTACGCGTCATTTGTTGCGTCGTTTTACGAGCAGGTGCTGTGAGCATGACCCAGAAAATTTCGACCAATCATTAACAGCTAACGACCTATACGGAAGGAAACAATGCAGGGTAGTTTAACGTTATAATCGCCTACATTTTTTCAAGGAAATTTCAGCTTACACAGTTTACGTAGGCTGTTTACTTGGAGGAACCGGAAGGGAGGAGTAAAGGGCCACTTCACCGCTTTTCCGTCCACACCCCACCCAGCTGAGAAAAGTAGGAGGGCAAGGAACGACACCTAGTATATAAATTCGTAGTCATTTATAATCTTATAACTATGCACAACCAGCTCAGTGTGGTTTGCTTAAGTATTAATCGACTGAACTTGGTCTTCTACTTAAGAAATACTTTACATTAGAGGGCTCTAACAGTAGAGAAATTGGCACTCGGCTTATCCTGAAGACTTCTGCGAAGTGCCTTGCTTTGTCAGCCACATGTATGTTTAATAAGTGAGAAGTTAAGGTACTAGAGTCCATAGCGGCTTCTTCATACTCATCGTATCTACAACACCAAACTAAGACTGGGGAGTTAGCTGATGCAATGTTGAGATGATCAGGTTAAATTTGGGTGACTTTTTAAACTTCGCGGTAATATTTCCAAATGTTATTAAGCACTTCTGTGTTGTGGTATAGGGCGGCCCAGCCTGCACAATCTGTGTGTGCAGATTCTTCCTTGATTTAAAACAAATAGCTTTAAAAAGCAAGTGATCTGATCAGCTTTATGAATATGAAAAATCACCTCAATCATATATATTATATATATATATATATATATATATATATATATATATATATATATATATATATATATATATATGCGGCGGACAGAGTGAGCGACGCCAGCCCCCCCACTCGCGAACGAGTTGGTACGCCACTGTGGCGAGGTAGCTCATTGTCGATGCTGATTCGCGCAGCAGACACAAAAAGAAGTCCAGCAAGCGAACTAAACGTATGTGTGGGTGCACACCAAACATTATAGGTTCCGTCGGCTATAAAAAGAAGAAATGGTAACGAGAGAGAGATATGTTTATTGAAAAAAGGGAAACGTGGCGCACGAAATACCTTTCGCATTTGCCCCAAATCCTTCCCTTTCCCTGCTAAACGTACCCAAAAACATTGACTCATTGTGCTACGGCTTCTTGCTCCGCCCACACACAGACGCGGTGCGAAAAAGCGCTCTGTGTAGGTGGGGTCATGCGATGCTGACGGCGCACACGCTACGGTTTTCCTAACTTTGAAGATACCGCACCGTCGGTGCGTTGACCGACGACAAATGACACTCGTGGACTGAACCAGCGTAATAAAGCAAGGCTCGCTCAGAAATGCAGGAAGCAGTATGAATGTGCTTAAAGTAATTTCGTCGTGTGGCCGTGCTATGCAGCCTCTGTGGGGTCGCGGTCGCTTCGACGAACGAGCCGTGTGTGAGGTCGCCTTTCTTCTCGCCGCACTAACGCGCCTCGTTCAGGAAAACTGCACGATCACTCCGCTGCAGCCATTAAGGGACAGACGACACGACTCGTCTGCCTGCGCCACATAGTGAGAAAAGCCATTGATTGCACATGACAACGCTAGTGACTGCTCTACAAAATGCGCTTTATGATATCGAAATTCAAGAAACATGCACATTCAAGGCAAAACGAACGTAACCTGTTTATTGCGCAACTATCGCTTTCGCGCCTTTAATGCCATTTAATCTTGCCGTGCGGCAATTTGATGGCATTTATTAGGTACCCGAGACCTTAAAGGGCCCCTCACCAGGTTTGACAATTTTGAGCTAACGAGCGCAATGCATACATTGGGCGTTCACGATCGCGTCTGCCAAAACTTGCAACGCTACACGCCGCGGAAATGGGTCAAATTTCAAGGTGAACGCTGCTTGCCCTTCCTCTCGCGGGCGCGCGCTTTAGAGAATGAGGGGATGACGTACATGAGAAAATGGCCCTACGTAGATGGTAGTGCTGTGACGTCGCTCCTCTACGTAGACGACTGTGCTCTCACGTCGCCAACAGTAGCACGTGACACTGCGATAATTATTTGACACGACATGTGTAGTTTTGTAATTTGTTGCTTGAATAGAATAATAAAACTTGAGAGTGTAGCGAAGCGTTCGAACTTGGTAATGGGTCGTCCTCTCGAGCACCTTCTAGTGGGTCGCCCTGTTCGGCTCGAAGAGAACGCAGCTCGCGCTGAGAGTCGGCCCCGCCTTGACTGTCGCTGTATCGTCGAGTATCGTCGCCGCTAATAAACCTCTTTATAATTTGGTGGAGGTGCTGGGCCTTCACAACAACCTCGGCCCTCATTCGATGCCCCTGGCTCTTCGATCCCGTACCCTGCCGCCTACCATGCCTCAAGACGCCTCCCAGCAAACGCCCCCGCCCGCACCGACCTCATGTCCTGGTGTCCCTCGTATTCGCGACCCTCCCGTCTTCACTGGCGCCGATGGTACCGACGTGGAGGACTGGCTCGCGATTTACGAGCGCGTGAGTGTCCCCAATAAATGGGACGAGGCAGGAAAATTGACTAACCTGGTTTTCTACGTCGCGGGTGTGGCGGGCCTGTGGTACAACAACCACGCATCCGATTTTACGACGTGGTCCGAATTCAAGACCGCCATTATCAACGTGTTTGGCCGCCCTGCCGTTCGTAAGCTGCAGGCCGAACAGCGCTTACGTGAACGCGCTCAGCAGGCCGGCGAATCCTTCACCAGTTACATTGAAGACGTCCTCGATTTCTGTAAGAAAGCCGACGCCACCATGTCCGAGTGTGACAGGATCAGGCACATCATGAAAGGCATCGACGACGACGCCTTCACCATGCTCCTCGCCAAGAACCCCAGCACAGTGGCAGAGGTCATAACGCTCTGCCAAAGCTATGAGGAGCTGCGCCGGCAGCGATCGATGACCCGTCGCTCTCCATCACGCGACGCCGAGCTCGCTGGCTTGTCGACCGTACCCGACCACTCCGCGTTGCTCGCAGAGATGAAGACATTCGTGCGCGAGGAAATCGCGCGCCAGTTCTCTCTGCTGGACTTTGCTCGCCCTCGGTACGCTCAACAGCCGTCGCCCACCCTTCTGCCTCCCCTCCGTCGAGCAATCGAGCAGGAAATCGCGGAGGTCATGCCCGAGTACCACCAGCATCATCCGGCTCCTGCACCTTTGAGCTACGCCCAAGTTGTCGCAAGAACGCCCCCACCAATCGCTACGGCTGCCCCACACATTTACGCCGAAGCCTCCGCTCGACCTCACTCTTTTGAAGCGGATGTACCGGTAACCTATGCCGACGTCACACACAGGCCACGACTGCAGCCCACCACGCAGTCCTATCAGTTGCCGCCCCGTCAATCCCGTCCTGCACCATGGGCGGGCCCTGCCCCAGCGAACCGATGGCGCACACCTGACAATCGCCCCATATGCTTCGCATGTGGTTATGCCGGCCACGTGGCGCGCTATTGCAATCGCGTGCAGCCGCCTAGAGACGTGTCGCTTGCCACCAGCCAGTCGAACCGCCCATATTACGACCCACCTACGCCTCCGTCGCCGACGTCTCGCCCAGCTGCATCTACCCGCGGTTCACAGTCACCACGACGCCGCTCGCTGTCCCCGATGCGGCCACGTCCGGTCCCACGCGATCAGGAAAACTAGTCGTCGCAGTCCACGAGGCAAGGGCTGCGACGCAATCGAACTGCGAAAGCCCTCAGCGAAGCCCATCGAACGTGATAGACGTTTTTGTGGACGGTGTTCGCGCCTCTGCCCTTATCGATACTGGAGCCGCCGTATCCGTTATGGACGCTAAACTAAGCCGCCTGCTACGAAAAGTGACGACGCCACTTTCCGGGCTCTCCCTCCGTACAGCCAGCGCCCAAAGTATTCACCCGACGGCGGTATGCACCGCCCGCGTCATCATTCAGGACGCTCTGTACGCCGTCGAATTCATTATAATTTCTTCATGCTCTCACGACGTCATCCTGGGATGGGATTTTCTCGCCCGCCACGACGCCGTCATTCATTGCGCACCAGCCGAAATAGAGCTCTCACCATTCTCAGATTTGACGCCGGCAGACAGTTCATCGGCTGCGACCAAGGTATTCGTCAAAGACGACATCACAGTTCCTGCAAATTCGTCAACCGCTGTGTCAGTCTATTGCACCAGTCTCTGCGACCGCGTTGCACTCCTTTCTCCATGTGACCGCGTTTTCACTAGGAAAGGCTTGCTGGTGCCGTTTGCGACCGTGGAAATCACTCAGGGCGACACGGATATTTTTGTGACCAACCCGTCCCCGTTCATTGTTACGTTGGTGCGAGGGGAATGTCTCGGCAGAGTGGAACCCCTCGAAGACGCACAAGTTATGGACGCACCCAACGACATGCACTGTCCCAGTTCCCGTACGCTCAGTGCTGTTTCCACGTCCGATTCGTCACCTGCTGATGTGTTTAGGTCCTCCATTGCTGACAACCTCACATCGGTCCAGCGTTCCCAACTTCTGTGCCTGCTGGAAGAATTTCGTTCTTCTTTCGATATCGGGCAAACTTCTCTTGGCCGCACTTCTGTTGTTACGCATCGCATCGACACTGGCGCCCAACCACCACTGCGGCAACGTCCATATCGCGTGTCTCCCGCAGAACGTCGGGTCATTAATGAGCAAGTCGACGATATGCTTCGACGCGACGTTATTCGGCCCTCGGACAGCCCATGGGCGTCTCCCGTTGTTCTCGTTGCGAAGAAGGACGGTTCCGTGCGGTTCTGTGTGGACTACCGACGGCTAAACAAGATCACTCGCAAGGATGTTTATCCGCTGCCGCGAATCGACGACGCGATTGACAGCCTGCAAGGAGCCGAATTCTTTTCATCTCTTGATCTGCGCTCGGGGTACTGGCAAGTTCCCATGGCGGATGACGCTCGACCGAAGACAGCCTTTGTCACGCCCGACGGCTTGTACGAGTTCAACGTCATGCCGTTTGGTCTGTGCAATGCGCCCGCGACCTTCGAGCGCATGATGGACACTGTTCTGCGCAACTTGAAATGGCACACGTGCTTGTGTTACCTGGACGACGTCGTGGTTTTCGCTCCGGACTTCTCCACGCATCTCCAACGTCTGCGGCACGTTTTGACTCGTTTGCGCAACGCCGGCCTCCAACTGAATCTGAAGAAGTGCCGATTTGCAGCACGGCAGCTGACAATCCTCGGCTACGTCGTGTCCAAGGACGGAATCCTTCCCGATCCGACCAAGCTTCGGGCCGTGGCCGAATTTCCCAAACCTACATCCGTCAAAGAACTGCGCAGTTTCGTAGGACTGTGTTCGTACTTTCGACGCTTCATACGAAACTTTGCCACCATCATATCACCGCTGACGAAGCTCCTTGGAGGTAACGGACCCCTAAAGTCGTGGTCGTCCGAGTGACGACGCGTTCGCAAAGCTCCGTCGTTTGTTGACGTCTCCTCCCATACTACGCCACTACGATCCTACGGCCCCAACGGAGGTACACACGGATGCCAGCGGTGTAGGCCTCGGCGCTGTCCTTGCGCAGCGCAAACCAGGGTTCCCCGAATATGTCGTGGCATACGCAAGCCGTACGCTTACCAGAGCCGAGACCAATTACACGGTCACGGAGAAAGAGTGCCTGGCGATCATCTGGGCCCTTACAAAGTTTCGACCTTATTTGTATGGCCACCCATTTGATGTCGTCACCGACCATCATGCACTATGCTGGCTGTCGTCACTCAAGGATCCCTCAGGCCGTCTCGCCCGCTGGGCACTTCGCCTGCAAGACTACGACATCCGAGTGCTGTACCGCAACGGACGCCAGCATGCTGACGCCGACGCCCTCTCGCGCTCTCCCTTGCCTGACGACAATGCCCCTTGCTCAGTATCTCACATAGCTGTTGCTTCAATCGACGTTCACGCCATCGCTACGGAACAGCGCAGGGATAAATGGATCACCTCGCTGATCGACTTGCTCACTGATCCGTCCGCAACACCATCCACTCGCGCGTTGCGTCGTCCAGCCCACCATTTCGCCGTTCGCGACGACCTACTGTACCGACGCAATTACGACGCCGACGGCCGCCAGTGGCTACTAGTGATACCCCGCAGTCTGCGTTCTGAAATATGCGAGGCCTTCCACTCTGACCCGCAATGCGCGCACTCTGGGGTATCCAAAACTTACCACCGCATTCGACAACGATACTTCTGGCGAGGGATGTACCGCTACGTGCAGAAGTTCGTTCGCTCCTGCCTCGATTGCCAACGCCGAAAACCTGCAACGCACGTGTCGCCACCAGGTCTACAACCATTACCTTGCCCTAACCGTCCGTTTGGGCGCGTGGGCATCGATTTGTACGGACCACTTCCTCTGACTTCGGCTGGTAACCGCTGGGCCATCGTCGCTGTTGACCATCTAACGCGATACGCCGAAACCGCCGCCCTCCCAGCGGCTACAGCGCACGATGTTGCCTCCTTCCTACTACACCGATTCATACTGCGTCACGGACCACCCCAAGAGCTTCTCAGCGATCGAGGCCGTGTCTTCTTGTCGGAAGTCGTGGAAGCCATTCTCAAAGAGTGCCATTCTGTTCACCGCAAAACTACTGCTTACCACCCGCAGACGAATGGCCTAACCGAACGCTTTAACCGCACGCTCGGCGACATGCTCTCGATGTATGTCGCCGCCGATCACACCAATTGGGATGCCATTCTGCCCTTCGTCACCTACGCCTATAACACCGCCCCTCAGAGCACTACTGGTTTTTCACCCTTCTTCTTACTGTACGGAAGGCACCCGTCGCACACCATGGACACGATACTTCCATACAAGCCGGATCGCTCTGAATGTGCGCCTATTTCTGCCACAGCCAGACTTGCTGAGGAGTGTCGTGAGCTCTCCAAGACCTTCACTACGCATAACCAAGAGCGGCAGAAGAGCATTCGCGGTGACAACACCACTTCTGCGCCCACGTTCCTCCCTGGAGCGCTCGTTTGGCTCTCTGTCCCTACCACTGCAACTGGCCTCTCTTCCAAACTACTGCCCAAATACGAAGGCCCCTACCGTGTCGTCGAATGCACATCCCCGGTCAACTACCTCATCGAACCCATAGAACCGTCTTCGGACATGCGCCGTCGAGGGCGCGACATTGTCACGTGGAGCGCCTGAAGCCCTACCACGACCCCCTCATAGTGACTAGTTGCTAGGTCGCCAGGTGGCTCCCTTTTCCTACCCGGGGGTAACTGTAGCGAAGCGTTCGAACTTGGTAATGGGTCGTCCTCTCGAGCACCTTCTAGTGGGTCGCCCTCTTCGGCTCGAAGAGAACGCAGCTCGCGCTGAGAGTCGGCCCCGCCTTGACTGTCGCTGTATCGTCGAGTATCGTCGCCGCTAATAAACCTCTTTATAAGAGATATAATGAGACACACAAAGGGAACGTGTGCGTCTTTTTCGTTTTTTTCGTGAACTGCAGCGAGATGCGGGGCTAATGTGCCTCCCATTCCCAGGCGTTCGTGTCCCTGCGGTTAGCGCATCGAGCAGACGCCAGCCCTGGAAACGAAAGTAATGTTCTGGCGCGTTCGAGCACTCATTATGCTCATTTATTCTACCGCGTCCAAGTAACTGTTAATGCGGCACTGGCTCATGATACCGCCATCGTGCCCGTACAAATGTCGCAACTTTCATGCCCGTCCCGCAGAAACAGGCAGTACACCACAGAGAACGCCGACAAAACGCCCACGGCCGCTACATAAAAAAAAAATCACAGCATATCCACGGAGTGAATGACAATGAGTGGGCGAAGCTGCGGAGGTTCATCGGTAAACCGTGAATCTTCCGTGAATTCTGCCCAGTACATCATCACCGACGTGAGATCGGGCGCGTTTATACTAAAGGTTCGATGAGCTATGACGACTTGCAGGTCACTTTAATTTTACATGTACGCCGTGAATATTCATTGTTTAGAAAACCATTGCTTTAGAAAACATCTGGCGTCTTTCGTTAAGCAGCTGGCGTCTTTTCGTTTTGCTTTAGAAACATCTGGCGTTCTTTCGTTTTGCTTTTACAAAACATCTGGCGTCTTTCGTTGGTTTATTTCATCAATCAACGGCGTTTTGAACAAAATTTTTATTGTTTAATCACGCACAGGAGAAATCTCACCAGGCACTACCTTGGAGGTAAACAATGGCTGCTAATGGGAATGAAAAACAGAAGAAGTCGGCTTTTAGCTAACACTTACACTTCTACTAACGTTTCCTACTGGAACATGCCAATGGCTGCTAATGGGGAATGAGAGACAGAAGAATTCGGCTTTTAGTTAACGCGCACGCTGCGGATTTTTTATTGTTCAACAACGCACAGGAAAAATCTCCCACCGGCACCACCTTGGAGGTCAAAGCGTAAGACTGGTTACGCACTACGACTACTACGACTACGACTACGAGGGACGAACGGGTGCCGCCTTAAGGAGCTTCGCCCCTAAAAAGGTAGCGGCCGTGCAACGCATGGTGCAACGCCGCTCGCCTGCTCGGGCTGGCTCGGGCACGTCATGCGCACGTGACCATGAATGCGCATGACGTGTTCATGCGTATGTGTCAAGTGAAGAGGGCAGGGAAGAGATTTGGCTTGCTAAGGCTACACGGGGCGAGTGGCAAGGGTTTGAAACTCGCCTCCTCGCATCATGGTTTCGCGCCGCTACAAATTATTGTTTTTCTCAGCTTGTAACGAACCGATTTGAAAAATTCTTACGGCATACTGCTCTTCATTCGGCACACAAAAACTTCGAGCGTCTAACTAAAATTTGCTATGTGGCCTAATGAGGGGCCCTTTAAACACATTAGGAGCGTCCCAATGAACCAGTTATTATTTAAATATATGCAAGTCAGTGCATTAGATTTCTTCGTGTGAACCGGATATATGTGACACTGCGTACACAGCTGCATAAGCGGCTACATGTAATATTGTAACGGTCATGCGAAAGACAGAAAAAGGAGAGGAGGAGAACGAAGAGCTTTTGCAAGGCGCGCTACCACCATCATCCATCTCCTGTAAATAAAACCATCTCATCACAACTCGCTGTAACAGTTGTGGTGGAAGGTGCTGGGTACTCGACACCCGAAAACGGAGGTTGAACCGCAAGTTCTTCGACGGAGCCGTCGCCTTGCTGGACTCCCACCGAACTCATCTGGGCTGGACATGTTTCACAACACCGACGGACCACAGCCCCTCTCAACTTCTACGCCGACCAGTTCTGGTCCACAGCTACGAGATGCCCGTCCCTTCGCCGGAATACCGGATGAAGACGTTGAGGCTTGGCTCATCCATTACAAACGGGTGAGTGCCGCCAACAAGTGGGATGTCGCTTCCCAGCTTTCGAACGTCATGTTCTTCCTAACAGACACTGCGTTAGTATGGTATGGGAATCACGAAGAAAAGTTAACGACGTGGGACAGATTTGTTTCTGAGATCAAAGAGCGTTTCGGCGACTCCACGACGAAAAAGAAGAGAGTAGAACAGGCGCTCATGCAACGCGCGCAAGTGCCAGGCGAAACCTGCACGACTTATATTGAGGAAGTCATAAAACTGTGTAGGATGGTGGACTCTGGAATGACTGAAGAAGATAAAGTTGGGCACATTCTAAAAGGAATCGCCGAGGATGCTTACAGTTTCCTCATCGCGAAAGACACCCTGACTTCCGTCGCCGATGTCATTCGGCACTGTCGCACCTTCGAACAACTCAAGACGAGGCGCATCACGCCGAAGTTTGGCAGGCTAGCCAATGTGACGACAGTTGCAAGCATAGAGAGCAACCAGCCGCTCGATCTCGCATCAACGATCCGGCAGATAGTCCGTGAGGAACTCAACCTGTACGCGCAAGTGGCACAACCAAGCAGTCATCACTCCCACCTGCCACTAGAGTTCGAGCCAAACGTTGCGTCCTTCTCCTCGCATCAAGCGGCGAAGGGCATTGAGGAGTACGATCTCACGCCTCGACAACAGCCACGTCTCTACGATAGAGGCCCTTCCTATCACGCTCGAGCACAACGAGAACAGCCGCGTTTTTACACTCGAGACCCTGTGCCTGACTACGTCCCACTGACACAAGGACAGCACCGACCCTATTACCATGATGCGACTTACGACCGATATAACGGATTCCAGCGAGCTGTAGAGACCCGTTACCCGCATGATAACAAACTTGCTCGTCGTCCGCAGCGGCCTAGGATTCGTTTCGACGAACACAGCATGAGCCGCGACGCTCCCGTGTGCTACAACTGCGGTTCCACAGGACACATAGCTCGGTATTGTCGTCAATGCCGCCCATCACGAAGGACACCACCCATGTTCTCGCCACCAGGAACCGGTACATCATATGACCTGCGGACGACCGACTTGTTTCCGAGGGACCGTTTTTCACACGAGACCAGACGCAGCGATTCGCCAGCCTCTGAGCGGAGTTCGACGCCGCGATCTAACCGACCCCGTCGCTCGCCGTCCCCTCGGCGTCGTACGTCCCCTCCGCCGCCGGGAAACTAGCATCCGCGGCCGATGGATGTGAGGTCGCCGGACGGTCTTTGCAAGATATACCTCTGCCTGTTGTGATGTTAAAAAACAAGGTGCATGTGTTGATTGACGGAATACCGACGACGGCTTTAGTTGATACTGGGGCGACTGTGTCTGTGATGAGCCTCGCCTTCAAAAATCGTCTAGGCCACAAAGTTATGTTTTCTTGGAACGACGCCATTACCTTTCGTGGAGTAGGCGGCGAGTGGCTTCATCCCCTCGTTGTTTGTGCTGTGAGTGTTTTGTTGGCTGGGAAAGTGTTTGCGTCGGAATTCCTGGTTCTTCCTCGTTGTTCGCACGATGTGATTCTTGGTATCGATTTTCTTGAGCAATGCGGCGCATCGGTCGACTGTGGTAGTGGCTAAATATCGTTAAACAAGTTATTTATACCGGCACTTTCTAAACAAAGTTCACGTGGCTAAGCCAGGAGCACACTCAGTGTGATAGATGAAGTGATAGCACTATCTTGGTGCCTGACACCCGTTCGTGTCTCTTCAAGTGCCGTTGATGCTGCTTGTGTTGACCTTGTAGTTGGGCCTCTCAGCATAAACTGTGCTAAAAAGAACATACTTGTGCCCTGTTCTGTCGTGTGCACGGTAAAAGGAGTCGCAACATTGTGGGCGCTGAACTGTTCCGCCACGCCGGTTGTGCTTCCTCGCGGTATGAAGATCGCTTTCTTCGATGACGCCTCATGCAGCTCAATAGCAGCACTAACTGCGCGCCTCACCACAGCTTCCTCTCCCTGCGATAATTGTCATCATGATCTAATGCTCGGTATGATCAGTAAGGCTCTCTGTACAACGGAACGGCAAGCGCTGGTACAGGTTCTTTCCCGGCATGTTGCTGCATTCGACTTCGAACATGGAGATGCGCCACTTCAGCTACCATCATCCCGCACTCGCCATAGAATAGACACCGGCTCACCACACCCCATCCGCCAGAAGCCCTACCGAGTATCATCCTCCGAGCGCAAAGTTATTGCCGAACAAGTAAAGGACATGATGAACAAAAGTGTCGTTCAAGAGTTGTCCAGCCCGTGGGCAGCCCCGGTAATCCTTGTCCGGAAAAAAGATGGTTCCTGGAGATTCTGCATGGATTACAGGCGTCTAAACGCAGTGACAAAGAAGGATGTCTATCCCCTACCGCGAATTGACGACGTCATTGATTGCTTGCGCGCCGCTTCTTATTTTTCAACACTTGATTTGCGATCGCGTTATTGGCAAATACCTATGGAACCTGAAGACAAGGACAAGACTGCATTCATGAGTCCAGATGGCTTGTTCGAATTTAATGTTATGCCTTTTAGCCTTTGCAATGCTCCTGCCACTTTTGAAAGATTTATGGACACAGTACTGCGCGGTCTAAAGTGGGAGATATGCATGTGTTACCTTGACGACGTTGTAATCTTTCGCCGCACGTTTGAAGAACATAACAACCGTCTCAGCCTTGTCCTCGACTGCATCGAAAAAGCCAGGCTGGTTCTGAATTCCAAGAAATGCCGGTTTGGCGAACGTCAAACACTGGTTCCAGGACACTTAGTGGACAAGGATGGCGTCAGACCCGATCCTCGTAAGATTGAAGCAGTGAGCTCCTTCAAACCACCGCAGTCTGCACGAGAACTTCGTTGATTTATCGGCCTATGTTCGTATTTTCGTCGTTTTGTTCCCCGGTTTGCCGAGATCGTGTACCCGCTCACAAGTATCCTGCGACAGGACGCAGCCTTCAACTGGACACCAGACTGTGACGCCTCATTCTCCCAACTTAAGTTTATACTAACGTCAGCACCACTCTTGCGTCACTTCGATCCATCTTGCCCGCCTGAGGTTCACACTGACGCTAGTGGTATCGGCATAGGAGCAGTGCTTGTACAACGTCACAGTGGTGCAGAGCATGTCGTCGCATACGCCAGTCGTTGCCTGAGCAAATCTGAACGTAATTATACGGTTACGGAACAGGAATGCCTGGCAGCTGTTTTCCGCCGTACAGAAGTTCCGCTGTTATCTTTACGGGAGACCATTCAAGATAATTACTGACCATCATTCCTTATGCTGGCTGATCGGTTTGCGTGACCCCTCTGGTCGCCTCGCACGTTGGGCGCTGCGCCTTCAGGAATACGACTTTAAGGCCGAACCACACTCTAAGAAAAGATCGAGTAAAAAGGGCGTCTTTTTGTCCCACGACAATAATCGTCATCTGGCTTGCTTGCGTTTCCTTTCTTGAAAACTCGGCGCTGGCCACTTTCCTGCCAAGAATGCTATGTCACGCTGATAGCGCGCATGTCGTTCGTGACCAGAAAGTGCCGGGCGCGCGGCGATAGTGCAAGGAAAGGAAGGCAAAATAAATGACGATTATTGTTGTGGGACAAAAAGACGCCCTTTTTACTCGATCTTTTCTTAGAGTGCATATAGAGCGTTTTTGCCGGCGTTTTCCCGGTGTTTCGTACGCCGGCGTCCCTCGACGTCGACGCTACCGGTGACGGTGGCCGAAACGTCCACATGTGGACGGTCCAGACATCACGGGCGGCAGCGTCGACGCCGGAAGCAGTTCGATGGACGCAGAACCAATCAGCGTGCGGTTGGCAGGGACTTCCGCTACGTAACAGCGTCGTCGCTGCTGCAAAAATGGCTGCGCGCCCGCCTCGGATCTAATTAGTCGTTGTCGTGCGCTGTGTGGCCCTTAAGTTCTCAACTGATGCTTGTATTTGGCTTCACTTGTTCCCTAGAAGCTTCGACAGCAAAGCGCACGTGATATCTCTGAACTCTTTCCGATCGCCGTATTCAAGTTCATCGGTAGGCTTAGCAGGAACGAGTGTATTGGCCGAATACCTGGCCTCAAAGATGTGCGGCAGCTTCAAGCTCAGAGGCCATATATTACGAGTTTGAGGTTCTTCTCAGTGCCAATAGCTGGCGCTACAAGTCAAATAAAAAAAAAGACTTTTCGGCGGCACTGTGACTCGTTTTTTGCACCACAGAACTGCAAATGAGACATAAAAGCTATAATCAGGAATATATCTTGATCCATTGACGGGGAAACTGTACACTGCTTTACGAGGTGTCAGGTTCATTCCCTCTGGTCACACTGTGCGACGCTGAGTTAACGCTCCTCAAATGGTTTGCCGCCCTCTCTGACGGCGTTGATGCGACGACGCCGAGGGACGCAACGTCAGAAAACGCCGGCCGAAACGCTCTCTATGATTCGGCCTTTACGTGTCATACAAGAGTGGCCGTCGTCACGCTGACGCGGACTGCCTCTCTCGGATTCCTCTTGCCACTACTGACTGCGATGCTGATAATTTTGACGACTGTCTCGCTGCAGTTACTAGCACGTTTCCCGACGCGGCCGACTTTCAGCGAGAACAACGCAACGATCTCACCCTGGATCCGCTTTTTGTCGCCGCCCGTACTTCCCACGGCAGCGGTCGCTTTACTGTTTGGGACAAGTTGCTCTACAAGACTAACTACTCTAGGCCTGGAGCGCGTTTTCTGCTAGTTGTCCCCGAGAGCCTCCGCTCCGATGTTCTACGTGCCATGCGTGACGATGCGACATCCGGCCATTTCGGCTTCGTGCGAACGCTGCACCGCACGCGGGAACGCTTTTATTGGCCGAAGATGTACGAAACAACCAAGCGCTATGTCGCTAGTTGCGAAACGTGCCAAGGTCACAAGCGACCGGCCACCACAGCGCCAGGCCCCCTTCAGCCATTGACACCACCCAGTACGCCTTTCGAACAAGTAGGAATTGACCTTTTGGGTCCATTTCCTTTATCTAACCATACCAACCGCTGGATAATCGTCTGCGTGGACCATATTACACAGTATGCGGAAACAGCAGCCATACCCTCTTCCATCGCTGCTTCCGTGGCGGTCTTCTTGCTGCACTCCGTGGTCCTTCGCCATGGCCCACCGCGTGTCATTATCAGCGACCGTGGCCGCCAATTCACTGCTGATGCTGTTGAAGAATTACTTCGTATGTGCACTACACAGTTCCGTCATTCAACACCGTACCATCCGCAGACAAATGGTATCGTTGAACGGACAAACAGAACGCTGACCAACATGCTTGTCATGTAAGTTTCCGCCAATCACAAGAATTGGGATGACGTGCTGCCTTTTATTACTTACGCGTACAACACGGCGAAACACGAAACAACGGACTTTAGTCCATTTTAACTCCTGTACGCCAGGTTACCGCGAAGCCCTCTGGAGACTTTCTTACCTTTCATTCTGCACAATGGCGATTCCGTATCGCAGACCTTGTGCCTCGCGGAAGAAGCGCGTCGAATAGCTCGTCTTCGGACTCTGGCCTCGCAACGTCGTTCGAAGGAGCGATACCACGACCGTCACGAACAAGTATCGTTCGAAAAAGGCGATTTGTTGTTGCTTTGGACACCGAAACGCAAGCGTGGATTGTGTCAAAAGCTTTTGTCACAATATTCGGGCGCATTTGTAGTCGTGGACCGTTTCAGCCAACTCACTTACGTAATAGCTCGTCTCCTGAGCAATGGTCGACGATCAAGCGGAACGCAGCTCACTCATATTGCTCGCCTGAAACGGTTCTACCCTCGTGGACCATCCTGACTCGCCCTACGGGCTTCGTCTGCTTGCGGGGGAATGTAACGGTCATGCGAAAGACAGAAAAAGAAGAGGAGGAGAAGGAAGAGCTTTTGCAAGGCGCGCTACCACCATCATCCATCTCCTGTAAATAAAACCATCTCATCACAACTCACTGTAACGATGTATTTTCATGTCACATACATTGTGCACCGAAGCCAATGCATTACCATTGTACACCAACAATAGCTTGTTTCGAATGTTCCGAGATATCTCCGTGTGCTGTGGCAGTAACCAAAAAGGGGCAAGAAAAGAAAAGGGGTCCCACTGATCATGTGAAAGCATCTTTTTAAATGCGAAGCATTTCTTAGCGAACCTCTGGCACTTTGAGCGTTTCTATCTACGTATCTATCTATCTATCTATCTATCTATCTAGCCGCCTACGTCTGGGTGCTCTCATGATCGCCTCCTTAACTTGGTGTACACCAAAATTTGCATGGGACAGTAAGAGGATTTGACGAATATGACTGCCGGGTCATGACATGAATAACGTTAAAATCTTGTCGCGTACGTCGTCAAACCCTTTCCACTTGACACGTGTGGCACATACCCGTTTACCACGGGCCACGGTGTACGGGTATGCGCCACAGGTGATTGACAGTTTATATCGACCCAGGAACTGCGAGAACAGACATTGTTAACTTAAATGCTAGAGCGTTAAGAAAATCAACATCGGCAGCGTTGACTCAACGAATGGAAAGAATGAAAATTAGGATCCCAACAGGAATCGAACCCAAGCATTCTGCGTGGCAATCAGGCATTCTACCACTGAGCCACGCCTGGTCTATAAATTGGTTTGGAAAAACAGCCTAGGCAGGCGTAATATCGGTGCAACGTCAATTGTGGTTGTCGTGCTGGCTATCTAATTTTACAAGAAAGCAATAAACACTACATTATACTCTTACGATGTCTACTCCTACTATACAGGCGTCATATCAGATTAACGTCTGTAGTTCCAGTGTTGGCTCCGCTTTTATAGCAGTCTAATAAACATTACGTTTGTATTCCTATGATTCAGCGAGCTATATTGAAGCATTGCTCGACCCCGGAGGAATACATTAACGAAAGTTACATATCATATCCACATCACCGCACCGCAAAGTGCACTTAGTCCGCCAGAACGACGCAGTGTCCTCTTCATTTCTTACGAGGCTGGGCGATGGCCTCATGCTGACCGAGGATGATGTCAGATTGATTGACAGCCGCTTTGTAGACTAGGCTACGTAGGCCACATACGCCCAGATAGTCTACAAATATGATAAACACCATCCACTGATGTTGGTCTACGTAGCACTATCCAGGCCTACCAGCCTCGACGGCCTATATACCTCACCAACGCGAAGTGTGGCTTCAGGTTCCGACATGTCGGCGGCTCTGTCGACAGGCAATTTGTCGACGAAATGACCGAGGCATCCACGAATTCCAACAGCTCTATTATACCATATACTTCACTACACATGGACCCCTTGTCACCACGATCACGACCGGATCCTATAACAAGTCATGACCAGCTGCTGGTGCTCACTGATCACGGTGATGATGCCCTTGTTCGAAAACTGGCAAGAACTTCTTGCACACATTCAGACGGGTTCGTGAAACCTGCGTGCGTTCTCGGGACACGTATAAGCACTACATATCAGCTTACCGCTTCCGGTGTTGATAATACCCACGTTGCCATTGGCAGCGTTACTCAACCGTAAACAACTGGTTATATAACACATATGCGGCTCTTCAACATATATAAGTGTGCGTATAAAAGTTATACAAATTTTTAGCGTCATTTTGTAACGTGTCAGTCAGTATAGAAAGCTTACGCCACAGTCACCTACCCGCCGCATGCTTCGCATAACATCGACTCCCATGGTACATGGGATCTGCCGAATTTTTAGTCCAAAGCTGCGTCACTAGATTTGAACGCAGAGCCACAAACCATGCGGTTTGCACTCATTCAGTTTGTAAGCAGGTGAGTGAATACAGCGCATTTCTGGAGTCAATCAGGAAAAATCGACCTCAAGCCACATCCTGAATTAAAATTACAACATCAACAGGGCCCTTGAAGGTGTACGTTGGGCCCTCGGCGACGAGGACATTGGGGCAGTTATGAAGGGGGGTTACAAACCCCCAAACAATCCCCCCCCCCCGTCGGTGCGCCACTTTCTCTTTCTGTCACGTTAAAGATACGTAATGGTCCATATGCACTGCGAAATGAAGCCGTGCACGCTATCGATGTTCTGCGTTGTCGGGTAATAATGAAGTTCTTTGCCTGCCTGCCTGCCTGCCTGCCTGCCTGCCTGCCTGCCTGCCTGCCTGCTATGAAGCATATGATTGTTGTTTTGATATGGCATGCTTTCAGTAGCAGCCGTGTACTTTCGTGAACAAACGTTTGCGGTGTGCGAAAAAATAGAAATTATACGGCCGTGGCACTAAAAACCTTGAGCAGGTTACAGTCATGTCCTCCGTGCCGCTGGAGCTTCACCCGCTGATTTAGACGCGAGGCAGCTAGCTGAGCTTTAAGCGTGATAAATCAGCATTCCCGGCGCGTCAATTGCAGGCGCCGGACTTGTGACAATGTGCCGAGTTCAGTTGAATTAAACCAACCGCGCAACGCTAACCGCGGTAAACGCGAGTATGAACGTTCAACAACGACGTGTGGGTCTCACGAACACGGGGAATCAAAACACAAAGTTGTTTCACCTTCAACCGTAACTGGACTTCCACAATGCGAGGAGACAGCGAGTAATCATTATACTGTAGTCGCTGCGTGCATGTGCCGCGTTGCGTACTCATTCAGGTAGTCGAAAAGAACGAAAGCGGTGAACTGAGACAGCCAAAACAGAAGGCGAGAAAGCGCTGTCATCATACTTGATTCTCCTTACTGCGGTGATCCGCGATTGCCGCCTTTATTTCTCGTGCGACATGCCTGGGAACCGATACAGTTTCCCACGTGAATCGCGTGCCTTCGTGTTGTCTGCACTGTTGTGGCAGCCCACGACACAGCAATGCTTCGGACCTCGATCGATTCCGCTTCCGCGGAGTCTCTTCTGCCAACGCGGAATTGCAGCTTCGCACAGCAAGTCTCTCGGTTCAGCGTGCCAAGCTGTCGGCACGGTGTACCAGTTCCCCGCATCGACTGTGCAACGCGCGCGCGTGCGTGCTCCCGCTGCCGTGAAACAGGCCGGGTCGGCTGCGTCTGCCCCCAGTTTCGCCAGAGTTTCTCTCCAGAGCCGCAGCGCGGCGCTGTCGTCGCCCCGCAAACTTGAGCTTGGGTTCCCTATTCCGTTGTGACAGCACAGTATCAAATGCTTGTACGTATGCCTACACGATATACATAACCATTTCGCCATACGAGACTTGCATTCACTGTATAGCGAAGCGTTGGAAGTCTGTAATGGGTCGCCCTCTCGAGCGCTTTCTAGTGGGTCGTCCCCTTCGGCTCTTCTCTGACAGCACGCTCCTCGCGCTCAGAGTCCGCGCTCTGTCTTGACTGTCGCCGTTGTGCTTCGTCGACTAGTGCCGTCAATAAATGCCTTTATAATTTGGTGGAGAGTGCTGCGCCGTCCAACCAGTTTCGGTCCGTTCGATGCCCCTGGCGCTTCGATCCCGTACCGTGCCCTCTACCATGCCTCAAGACGGCGCCCAGCAACGCTTCCCCCTGTACCGACACCATGCTCCGGTTCCCCCGCATCCGCGACCCTCCTATATTCACCGGCGCGGATGGCACTGACGTGGAGGACTGGCTCGCGATATACGAGCGCGTGAGCGTACCCAACAAATGGGACGAGGCAGGAAAGCTGAGCAACCTGGTTTTCTACCTCGCGGGTGTGGCCAGCCTGTGGTACAACAACCAAGCAACCGATTTCCTCACGTGGTCTGATTTCAAGACTGCCATCATCAACGTGTTTGGCCGACCTGCCGTACGTAAACTGCAAGCCGAACAACGTTTACGTGAACGAGCTCAGCAGACCGGTGAGTCGTTTACCAGCTACATCGAAGACGTCCTCGACTTGTGCAAGAAGGCCGACGTAACCATGTGTGAGTCTGACAAGATCCGACACGTTATGAAAGGCATCGACGACGATGCCTTCAACATGCTGCTCGCCAAGAACCCTCGTACCGTGACAGAGGTGATCACGCTCTGCCAAAGCTACGAGGAGCTGCGCCGGCAGCGGTTGCTGACCCGTCGACCCCCATCACGCGACGCCGACCTCGCTGGCTCGTCAGCCATTTCTGATCACTCGGGCTTGCTCGCCGAGGTCAAGTCATTTGTGCGCGAGGAAATTGCCCGCCAGTTTTCTCTACTTACCTTGCCTCAGTCGCAGCATGTTGAACAGCCGTCGACCACACTGCCAGGGGCGTAGCCAAGGGGGGGGGGGGGGCTGGGGGGGTTCAGACCCCCCTCGAAATTTTTCAGTTTTGCTTGCGTATATATGCACGCACACATACAAACGCACGCACGAACGTACATAAAGTATGGTTGAACCACCCCCGAAAAATATTTCTGGCTACGCCCCTGCACACTGCTGCCTCCCTTACGCCGCGCTATTCAACAGGAAATCGCGGAGGTCATGCCGGAATACCACCTGCCACCCCCGGCGCTTGCGCCACTCAGTTACGCGCAAGTTGTAGCCAGGCCACCCCCAGCGATCCCTGTGTCTGCCCCACATCCTTACGCCGAAGTCGTCGCCAGACCACAGGCCTTCCAGGCGAGTGTGCCGGCTGCGTACGCCGACGTCATTCCTAGGCCACGACTGCAGCCCGCCATGCAGTCCTATCAGCCGCCGCCCCGTCCACCGCGTCTTGGGCCATGGATGGGACCCACCCCGGCGAACCGATGGCGCCCTTCCGACAACCGCCCCATCTGCTTTGCGTGCGGTTGCGCCGGTCACGTCGCCCGCTATTGCAATCGCGTGCAGTCGCCTCCAGTCGCCTCAACCATGCCAAGCCAGTCGAGCCGCCCGTATTACGATTCACCGCAGCCTATGTCACCGCCGTCTCGCCCAGCGCCCTCTACCCGCCGTTCACCGTCACCACGACGCCGCTCGCTGTCACCGATGCGGCCACGTCTGGTCCCACGCGACCAGGAAAACTAGTCGTCGCAGTCCACGAGGCAAGGGCTGCGACGCTATCGAACTGCGAAAGCCCTCAGCGAAGCCCATCGAACGCGATAGACGTGTTTGTAGACGGTGTTCGTGCATCTGCCCTTATCGACACTGGAGCCGCTGTATTCGTTATGGACGCAAAGCTTAGCCGAATACTGCGCAAAGTGACGACGCCACTTTCCGGGCTCTCCCTCCGTACAGCCAGCGCCCAACGTATTCACCCTACAGCGGTGTGCACAGCCCGCGTCGTGATTAAGGACGCTATGTACGCCGTCGAACTGATCATAATTCCTGCCTGCTCTCACGACGTCATCCTCGGATGGGATTTTCTCTCCCGCCACGACGCCGTCATTCATTGCGCACCAGCCGAAATAGAGCTGTCACCATTCTCTAATTTGACGCCGGAAGACAGTCCATCGGTTGCGAGCAAGGTACTCGTCAAAGACGACATCAAATTGCCTGCAAACTCGTCAACGGCGGTGTCCGTCTACTGCGCCAGTCTGTCCGACACCGTTGCACTCCTCTCGCCATATGACCGTATTTGCACGAGGCAAGGCTTGCTGGTGCCTTTCGTGACCGTTCAAATCACTCAGGGAAGCACCTCTATTTTTGTAATCAACCCCTCCCCGTACAGTGTTACGTTGGTGCGAGGGGAATGTCTCGGCAGCGTGGAACCCCTCGATGACGCACAAGTTATGGACGAACCCGATGACACGCACGGCCGCAGTTCGAGTACGCTCAGTGCTGTTTCGATGTCTGGTTCATCACCCGCTGACGTGTTTGGTTCCACCATAGCTGACAACCTTACGCAGGCCCAGCGTTCCCAGCTTCTGGACCTGTTGGAAGAATTTCGCTCTTCTTTCGATGTCGCTCAAACGTCTCTCGGCCGCACGTCGGCCGTTACGCACGGCATCGATACTGGCGCCCACCTGCCACTGCGGCAACGTCCATATCGCGTATCTCCCACAGAACGCCGTGTAATCACCGAGCAAGTCGACGACATGCTTCGACGCGATGTTATTCGACCCTCCAACAGCCCCTGGGCGTCTCCTGTCGTTCTTGTTGCGAAGAAGGACGGTTCTGTGCGGTTCTGTGTCGACTACAGACGACTCAACAAGATCACTCGTAAGGACGCGTATCCACTGCCGCGAATAGACGATGCGATTGACAGCCTGCAAGGCGCCGAATTCTTTTCATCCCTGGATTTGCGCTCAGGGTACTGGCAAGTACCTATGACTGACGACGCTCGACCGAAGACCGCCTTTGTCACGCCCGACGGCCTGTACGAATTCAACGTCATGCCGTTTGGGCTGTGTAATGCGCCCGCCACCTTTGAGCGCATGATGGATACCGTTCTGCGCAACCTGAAATGGCACACGTGCTTGTGCTACCTCGACGACGTCGTCGTTTTTGCTCCGGACTTTTCCACGCATCTTCAACGCCTGCGGCATGTTTTGACGGGTTTGAGCGACGCCGCTCTGTAACTGAATCTAAAGAAGTGCCGACTTGCAGCACGGCAGCTGACAATCCTCGGCTACGTCGTGTCCAAGGACGGAATTCTCCCCGATCCAGTCAAACTTCGCGCCGTGACCGAGTTCCCGAAACCTACGTCCGTCAAAGAACTGCGCAGTTTCGTAGGACTGTGTTCCTACTTTCGGCGCTTCATTCGAAATTTCGCGACTATCATATCGCCTCTGACGAAGCTCCTCGGAAGTAACGGGCCCCTCGATTCATGGTCGTCCGAGTGCGACGACGCTTTCGAAAAGCTCCGCCGTTTGTTGACGTCGCCTCCCATACCATGCCACTACGACCCTACGGCTCCTACAGAGGTACACACAGACGCTAGCGGTGTTGGCCTTGGCGCTGTCCTTGCGCAGCGCAAACCAGGGTTCCCTGAATATGTCGTGGCATATGCAAGTCGTACGCTTACTAAAGCCGAGACCAATTACACCGTCACCGAAAAGGAATGCCTGGCGATCATCTGGGCCCTTACGAAATTCCGGCCTTATTTGTATGGTCGCCCATTTGATGTGATCACCGACCATCATGCACTATGCTGGTTGTCGTCACTGAAGGATCCCTCAGGTCGCCTCGCCCGCTGGGCACTTCGCCTACAGGACTACGATATCCGCGTGCTGTACCGCAATGGACGCCAGCATGGTGACGCCGACGCACTCTCACGCTCCCCCTTGCCTGACGACAATACCCATAGCTCAGTGTCTCACAATGCCGTTTCTTCTATCGACATTCACACCATCGCTACTGAACAGCGCAAGGATCACTCGATCGCCTTTGATAGCCTTGCTGACTGATCCATCGGCAACACCATCCACTCGCGCGTTGCGTCGTCAAGCCCACCATTTCGCCGTTCGCGACGACCTCCTCCACCGACGCAATTACGGCGACGGCCGCCAGTGGCTACTCGTAATACCCCGCAGTCTGCGTTCTGACATATGCGAATCGTTCCACTCTGATCCGCAGTGCGCACACTCTGGATTATCGAAAACCTACCACCGCATTCGCCAACGGTACTTTTGGCGAGGGATGTACCGCTACGTGCAGAAGTTCGTTCGCTCCTGCATCGATTGTGAGCGCCGCAAAACATCAACGCACCTGTCGCCGGCAGGTCTGCACCCTCTGCCTTGCCCTGATCGGCCGTTCGGGCGCGTTGGCATAGACTTGTATGGACCACTTCCTCTAACGTCGGCTGGTAACCGCTGGGCCATCGCCGCTGTTGACCACCTTACGCGATGCGCCGAAACTGCCGCCCTCCCAGCGGCTACAGCGCGCGATGTTGCTTCCTTCCTGCTGCGCCACGGTCCACCCCAGGAGCTGCTCAGCGATCGAGGTCGTGTCTTCTTGTCGGAAGTCGTCGAAGCCATCCTGAAAGAGTGCAACGTTGTTCACCGGAAAACTACTGCTTACCACCCGCAGACGAATGGCCTCACCGAACGCTTTAACCGCACGCTCGGCGACATGCTCTCGATGTACGTCGCCGCCGATCACACCAATTGGGATGCCATTCTGCCTTTCGTCACCTACGCCTATAAAAGCGCCCCTCAGAGCACTACTGGTTTCTCCCCCTTTTTCTTATTGTACGGCAGACACCCGTCGCACACAATCGACACAATCCTTCCATACAAGCCGGATCCGTCTGAGTGTGCGCCTATTTCTGCCACAGCCAGACTTGCTGAGGAGTGTCGGGAGCTTGCCAAGACGTTTACTACGCATGACCAAGAGCGGCAAAAGAGCATTCGCGGTGACACCACCACTTCTGCGCCCATGTTCCGCCCTGGAGCACTCGTATGGCTCTCAGTCCCTACCACTGCACCTGGCCTCTCTTCCAAACTGCTGCCAAGTACGACGGCCCCTACCGTGTCGTCGAACGCACATCCCCAGTCAACTACCTGATCGAGCCCGTTGAACCATCTTCGGACATGCGCCGTCGAGGGCGCGACATTGTCAACGTGGAGCGCCTGAAGCCCTATCATGACCCGCTCATAGTGACAAGCAGTTAGGTCGCCAGGCGGCTCCCTTTTTCGTACCCGGGGTAATTGTAGCGAAGCGTTGGAAGTCTGTAATGGGTCGCCCTCTCGAGCGCTTTCTAGTGGGTCGTCCCCTTCGCTCTTCTCTGACAGCGCGCTCCTCGCGCTCAGAGTCCGCGCTCTGTCTTGACTATCGCCGTTGTGCTTCGTCGACTAGTGCCGTCAATAAACGCCTTTATAACTGTAATAAGCGAGTGCATGCACGTTTCGGTATGGCGCTAGATCTAACCATCGTACCCTCCATTCGCCAAAATCATTTCAATGTGGGCATCACTTTGTCGTTCAAGCACATCACATAGTGCCTTTGGCGTCGTCCAAAACGAAAAAAAGGTACTAAATGTCGAGGTGTGAATGCAGAAATTTAGCGACACCATCTCGTGAAGTGTTGGCACTTTGGCAATCCTTGCGATACCGCAAAGCATGAACTACCGTCTGAAGAGGCCTGTTAGCGGTAAACATGACCTGAAGCCACGCATTTCTACAGCAGTACGCGTATTCATGCGAACAGAAAAGCAGAGTGCACAAAGTTCTACTTCATCTAATTACGCAGAAATACAGGCTCTTTTTCTTTTTACTTTTGTAGCCGCTAGAGCAAGAAGTAATACTTAATTGGCTCAGTCGCGCAACACCATTTATTTTGTGGTATAGGCAAAACACAATTTACACACGTGGATATAAAGCAAGAAAAAACATCGAGCACAGAGAAATACACGAATGTGACCGAAGGCCAGTACCCCATTGATTGGCAGATTGCGCTTCTCTCACACGTAATAGGAACGTTAGGCCGGTTTCGTTCATTAATTTGGCAGTGGATGGCGCATACATCACCATTAGGCTGCTGTGAACGCGCTTTATTCGCCGGCAATCGACTCAAACCGCCTACGGCGAAGCGCCGCTGCGTACATTTGTATACGTGCCGCCGACCTCCTATCCACACAAAAGCGGCGACGGTGCTGCCACCTAAGCCCGATCTCGCGGCGAATAGGAGGGGCAACGAAAGTTGTAGTGACGTCAAACCAGACCTGCTGTAGTGACGTGACTGAACTCCGGACCTCCGCCACCTCTGCAAATACATACCGGCAAAGCATCGGTTGCTGCATTACTCGCAGACTTTCGATCGCTTCCTGCCTAACACAGCCTCGTGTGGTCACGTGACCAAGCCCCTACACTGCAACGTTAGGGTGGCTAGAAGGGGGAGGTGTGAAAAGCGGCCTCGGAAACCGGTCCCCAAAGTTGCAAATCAGTTCTGCGGAATCCCGCAAGGTGGCGGAAAGGTTAAGAAAGGAAAAGAAGACAACCACCCGTTTGTAGCACCAAGCCACAAGGAAATCCGTACGGATTTCCTTGTGGCTTGGTGCTACAAACGGGTGGTTGTCTTCTTTCCCTTTCTCGGTCCCCAAAGTGCACTGATGCCGCAAGGGGCGCTGTACGCAAGGGCGCGTTAAGATCACTGGAACGGGAAAAGTACCGCGACCGTCCCGCCCGCCGCCATATTTGGTCCAGCGCGGCCGCAGCTGCGGCAGCGCGGTGTTGATTTCACGCGGAGTAACACATGTTTTACGCATCGCGTGCGCTTTTGCAGCCCCGAATGAAGCGTACCGTTGTTCTCTAACTGATTAGGAAAGAAATAGCGGCAGTTTTCACTTTGCCTACACGCGCACGCACGCGTACTAACGCGATAAAGAAATGCGAACTGCGCCGTTTCGAAACGGCCTCTCCTGGCCGTTTCGCTAATGGGATGTGTACCAAACTTAGTATGGCATAACATGACTGTATTACGAATATAAACTACAGGTGGTAACATGAGAATATTGGCATGTACGCCATGTACGGCATGATTTACATGCCACGTTCATGGTGCGCTCGCGGCCGCTTGGCTAGCTTGATACAGACGAAAATTGATATGGTGTGACAAGAGTGTATGACCAACATAAATTACTGGTTATAACGTACAAATCATGGCAGGCATAAAATGTAAAACATGACTTACATCACACGGCCTAGGGGCGCTCGCGGTCGTTTAATGAAATGCATATATACCAAAACTGATATCACGAGATATTTCTGTATAACGAACGTTAGTGACAGGTGGTAACATGAAAATCATGACTTGCATGTCATGTACAGCATCACTTACTTGCCACGCTCATGGTGCGCTCGCGGCCGGTTGGTAGCTTGATATACGCCAAAATTGGCATAGCGCGAGGTGACTGTATGACGAACATGAATGACAGGTGGTAACGTGAAAATCACGGCATGCATGACATTTACGGCATGGTTTACATTACGCTGTCATTGTGCGCTTCCGGCCGTTTTGCTAACTGGATGTATACCATATTTGGTATGGCATGACATGGGTGCGTGACGAACATGAACTACGGGTCATACGTTGTATATACCAGGTTCTACATGCATGCATGCATGACAAGCATGCGATATATATTGAACTAGGTGTCATGACATGAAATACTTCATCTGCCTCAAAGACGAACAAGGAGATATATGCAGCTCTTTGCTGGCTGCTTCGCATTACATTGATTCCCACAATGCATGGGATCTGCCGGATTGACACGACAGGCACAATTATACAGTCACGTCACACGCTACCAATCTTGGTGCATATCAAGCCAGCGAACGGGCCGCGGGTGCACCATGAGCATGGCATGTAAATCATGCCTTACATGACATGCGTGCCACTATTTTCATGTTACCACCTGGTATTTATGTTCGTCATACAGTCACGTCACGCAATGTCGATTTTGGTGCATATCAAGCCAGCGAACCGGCCGCGAGTGCACCATGGGTTTGGCATGTAAATCATGCCTTACATGACATGCGTGCCACTATTTTCATGTTACCGCCTGGTATTTATGTTCGTCATACAGTCACGTCACGCAATACCGATTTTGGTGCATATCAAGCCAGCGAACCGGCCGCGAGTGCACCATGAGCATGGCATGTAAATCATGCCTTACATGACATGCGTGCCACTATTTTCATGTTACCACCTGGTATTTATGTTCGTCATACAGTCACGTCACGCAATGCCGATTTTGGTGCATATCAAGCCAGCGAACCGGCCGCGAGTGCACCATGGGCTTGGCATGTAAATCATGCCTTACATGACATGCGTGCCATTATTTTCATGGTAAACACTGTTATTTATGTTCGTCATACAGTCACGTCACGCAAAACCAATCTGTAGCAGTCAGTTTTCATGGCGCACTTATCGTTATATGTGAGCCCAAAGCCGTCAATTTTACGCCAAACATAGTTAAGAGCTGCCCGGCGATGTTATTGTGCACGAACCTTCTGCGGGCAACCACGCGAAACAAGCTGCACTAGTGCAGCGGAGACGCAAACGTTCCCCGAAACAACATTTGCGAATTCTCAATGAAACGCTTGTCTCACAAAGGCGGGTATCAGTCGTGGGAACAAATTTTTCACGCCGTATTCTGCGCAGCCACACAGCCCGTCGCTTGGCATCCTTTTTCCCGCTGGGAATAGCAAAGAGAGCTTTGCCCGTTTCCCGCCGGTTGCAGCAGCCAAAAGCGCAGCACCCAGGCCACGGCTAGGTCAGCTAGTATACCCCCCAGGTATTCGATAATTGCGCCACTAGCGCCAAATCGTCCCCTGGTGTTTGGTAGGCCAAACTGTGAAACTAAAAAACAACAAAAAAAATTTGATGCTGCTATGGCAACGCTTTTGTTCATGAGAGAGGAGGAGGAAATGCCGAGCTGCTTGTCGTCTGCTATGCGCTCGACGAGCGCGCGACTGCCTTGTGAGCTGCAAACGAAAAACGACACTGCTTGCATTTTTCTCTCAGGTTGTGTTGCTGCTGAGTGTATTGTTTTCGACAGCTTTCGGCTGCTAATTTTCGCGAAATCACAGCAAGTGCATAAAACAATTGTTGGGGAATGTTTGTCAGTTGAATACGCGCGAGCCAGCATGACCTGACGCCTGAAATTTTGTTTCGGCAAGAAAAAGGAGTAGTCAGAAAATGTGGTTTATTCACTTATTTTATTAGCAACGTATCGAAAACGAAGACATTCAGTACATGCCACAGTAGCGTATAGCTGCGTGTCACGTATAGTAAGTACAAATGATCGCGTGATACAGAGATGAGAGGGCGATTCATGGGAGACGGAGCTGGCTGTGGTGGGGTCGCCTTCTGAAAATAAGGACAAAATGAGTAATATTCAAGCTCGCATGTTGGACTATTGCTTAAACAAATGCCAGCACTGTTTCCGTAAAATGGCGAATCTAACTCAAACTGGTCAGCTCCGATTGCATATCGTTGCAAGTCGTCAACTAAAAATGTTCCTCCAGAAGGCATTAAGCAATGCTCCAAATTTTAATGTTGTTGTACATTCCCGTAACATGTTAAGCATTGCTGGTTTCTCACTAGCTGTCAAAGAATATTGTAGTATAGTGAGTTCTTCGTACACTTTGGCCTTACCATTCTACACTGCCCACAAGAGGAAATTAAATAGCAATCGTTTAAACGCTGCTGGGCGCCGGCACGCGTACTCTTGCTCCTGTAAAATTTCTACTATACAGCGGCAACCAAACTTACGGAGATCATTGCAGCACGTGACAAGGTTTGGCTTCGTCGTATTGAATTGAATTGTGCGGTTTTAAGAACCACGATACGTCCATGTGACGCGCCTAGTGAGGAACTGTGGACTATTTTGACTATCGGAGGCGAGTATAAGTTTAGCCCGCATCGAAACACGATTTGATCCCGCGACGTCGTGTTTCACTGCGCAGCACCATATCCGATACCCCACAACGGCGGGTTACTGTTGTATCGTTTGCTGCAGCGCCAAGAGCGCTGCGTCTTCTATGAGCGTGAATTCGCTCGTTGTGAAAAGAAAATATTCGCATCTTTAGCTCCGCCAGCATTCTGGAACACCGTGCACCGCACATGATCGTCCAATAAAAAAAATAAATAAATTTAGGCAGCTGCTCACTAGTGGTGGCAAGCATCAAGGTAGTGCGGAGCCGGGCTGCGTTCCTTGTTTTTCTTTATTTTTCTCTTTCTTTGTCTCTCTGTTTCTTATGACTTTTTTGTCTATGTTTATTTGTATTTCTTTCTTTCTTTCTCTCTCTCCATCTATTTGGTTCTCTTCCTTCCCTTTCTTTCTCTCTATTTCTCGCTTCTGCTCTCTCTCTCTGTCTCTATTTCTTTCTTTCCATTTCTTTCTTTCTCTCTCTCTCTCTCTGTGCTCGTTTTCTCTCCCATCAGAGTTATTGCATCCCACGCCGGACAAATTGACGCGCGTGTTCGGGGAGCGAAGCTGAAGATGAAGAATAGGACGAAGAGGGAGCGTGCTTGTTCATGATGATGATAATTTTGTTCGCGACTAACGGGGATTGTTCGAGCTTCAACAGTGCCGCTGCTAAAAAACCGAATAGCACGCAATGCCCTGGCGCACGCGGAACCAATTTCGCGGCGTAATGCCACGCGGAGCCGTAGCAGACGACGGGGAAAACAGAAAGCTGTTCACTTTTGCGCCGTACCCTGTATTATGGTTCTCCAACCCTACCCCCCCCCCCTTCCCACTTCACCTCGCCCCTAGCTTTCTCGTCCACTGCACAAAGCGAAAATACGCGTCCCTTCCATGATGCCCAAAAGCAACAAGCCAACCTGTGCATACCTGACACTGCGGCGAGCCTGTTTTGGCCCGGGTGGTCTTGAGCCGAATCAGCCGTGACTTGTGCCAGGGAGGGTCCTTGAAGATAGGATAGATATAAGTCACGTTTAGGTTGGTAGCGAAGGAAGACCGTAGCATGAAATCCAGTGCACAGGGCACAGTGCACAGGGCACAGTTGAATTCATGCCTAAATATGGCACGTGAATTATGCATCAGACAATAAGGTGTGCGAAAATCAACTAAAGAAGCAAAGGTAGTCGCAACCTCTAAAACCTTGTTTTCTTACCTTCATCGATCAGGGACACCACTTCCACTGCAACAGCGGGAACAGCCGTCAACAACTGCCGCGTTCTGGCAAGGTCGGCGTAAGCGCATTCGGTGAAGTAGTACGAGCAGAGGTGGTAGCCGTTGTACTGTACATTTGCTTTCACGCCAGCCACGCCAGGTCTCGCCTTTTGGGCACGTGTCATTCCACCATACGTCACACTTAGAAAATGGAAGAAATACCACTATGGATATCACTAAACAACACGTAAAAGCGAAACAATTATTGTGACTGCAAAGCAGTCAAAATAAAAGTCACGAGTGCAGCTCGGCCGTCGCGCAGGTAACTCCAACTTCTTGTAACACGCAATGCAAGCGGTCATTGCTACGTGAATGGTTTAGCGGGCTTCTTTCATGTTAATGAACAGTCAAAGGTGGTAATGTCAATACAAGAAACTGGGCTTCGGAATGATTTAAAGCCAAACCAGTTCGTCGAAGAAGCGTTTATTTAGCACATTCGGTAGACATGATTTGTAAGCTTTCTTCTCGTGGAAAATAAAAAATTAAGAGCAACGGCTAACACAGACGATACCGAAGCGCAATTTCTGTCTGCACGTCAGCTGCCTGCAATCGGCTCACGAGAAACTGCCGACAAGTAGCTTTACATGCTTACAATATTACGGGCGCTGTGCCAAACCAAAAAAAACACACACTGTAAAGCAACAGCGGAAAATTTTCCAGTTCGCCCTGTAGCTTTTCTGATAAGACTAGCGCTTGCTTCTTCGTAACGACCGAATAAGAGGTGTGCTTACAGGTCGCTGGGAAGCGGAAAAATGTCGCTGCGCTGTTCCTTCCTGAGTTGTCGCACCACACAGAAGCGCAGCATGCCTTGTTTCCTTTGCGTAGTTTTTGGGACATTTTGAGCACGGTGGCACTCACAGACACCAAAATTTTCCCCTTCAAGGCATACTACGAAAATTCTACACGTGCACACAGTGAAAGCGGCAGGAGCAGACGCACGGAATGGCAGCAGCAGAGATAAGAGCGAAAGCGCCGCCCTTCGGCGCAACGAACGAAGCGTCGAAATAAATATATTGGGTGTCAAAAAATAGCCAAGAACACATTTTATTTCTGCACATAATTGCATAACTTTACTTTATTGATGCGTAGGTTGAAAAAAAAAAGGCCACACATGCAAAAGTTGCTGAATTTTTGCTTCCTACCAGAACAATGGCGGACGCTTTATTTCCAATACCGAAACTAGTCGAAGTGTCAGGCCCCTGCGCAGGCCTTCTTCGATGCCTCGACAGGCTTGCGATGAAGTGTCAAAACGATACGGGATGTCGTAATGTTCCTGCTCGCTTTTCTGAGGCTATAAAAGCAATTAAAAGCAATCGCCCTTCAAAGCGCGACCAATGCAATGCATGACCTGGCGCTTATGTTCATCACGCAATCGAGTCGTGCCATACCAATTTCGGTATATATCCAGTTGACAAAACGGCCGGAAGCACACCATGACAGCGGCATGTAAATCATACCGTACATGACATGCATAACATGATTCGCATGTTAAGACCTCTCACTTATGTTCGTCATACAGTCACATCGCGCAATATCAATTTTGGTGTATATCAAGCGAGCGAAATGGCCGCGAGTGCACCACGAGTATAGCATGTAAATCATGCCATACATGACATTCATGTCATGATTTTCATGTTAACACCTTTAATTTACGTTCGTCATACAGTCGCTTCGCGCAATACCAATTTTGGTGTATATCAAGCTAGCGAAACGGCCGCGAATGCACCATGAGCGCGGCATGTAAATCATGACATACATGACATCATGTCACGGTTTTTATGTTACCAGCTGTTATTCATGTTCTTCATACAGTCGCTTCGCGCAATACCAATTTTGGTGTATGTCAAGCTAGCGAAACGGCCGCGAATGCACCATGAGCGCGGCATGTAAATCATGACATACATGGCATCATGTCACGGTTTTCATGTTACCAGCTGTTATTCATGTTCTTCATACAGTAGCGTCGCGCAATACCAATTTTGGTATATATCAAGCTAGGAAAACGGCCGCGAATGTATCATGAGTGTGGCTTGCAAATCATGTCCTACATGACCTGCACATCATGCTTCCATGTTACCACCTCTCATTTACGTTCGTCATGCAGTCGCGTCGCGCAATACCAATTTTGGTGTATATCACGCAAGCGAAACGGCCACGAATGCGCCATGACCATGACATGTAAATCATGTCGTACATGTCATGCATGTCATGGTTTTCATGTTACCATGTCTCATTTACGTTCGTCATACAGTCGCTGCGCGCAATACCAATTTTGGTGTACATCGAGCTAGCGAAGCGGCCGCGAATGCATCATGAGCGTGGCATGTAAATCATGACATGGCATGCATGTCATGGTTTTCATCTTACCAACTGTTATTCATGTTCTTCATACAGTCACTTAGCGCAATACCAATTTTGGTGTATATCAATCTACTGAAACGGCCGCTAGCGCACCATGAGCGTGGCATGTAAATCAGGTTGTACATGACTTGCATGTCATGATTTTGATGTTACCACCTCTCACTTACGTTCGTCATACGGTCGTGTCACGCAATAGCAATTTTGGTGCATATTATGCCAGCGAAACGGCCGCAAGTGCACCTTGAGCGAGGCATGTAAATCATGACATACATGTCATATATGTCATGGTTTTCATGCGAGCACCTGTTATTCATGCTCTTCATACTGTCACATAGCACAACACCAATTTTGGTGGATATCAAGCAAGCGAAACGGCCACGAGTGCGCCATGAGCATGACATGTAAATCATGTCGTACATGTCATGCATGTCATGATTTTCATGTTACCACGTCTCATTTACGTTCGTCGTACACTCTAAGAAAAAAAAGAGTATGCGTGACTCTTTTCGGAGAGTTCTGACTTGCCACGTATAGGACTCTAAATAGTCACGGTGACTCTCTTGGTGGGTCAGGGTCGGCTCGCACTAGGAGAGTCCCCTGACCCTCTAGGAAGAGTGGAAAGACTCTCATCCGAAGGATCACGTTACCACTTATAGGGAGTCAGACGACTCTTGCCGGTAACACTTCTACGCGGGTCAAGTGAGCCACACCGAAGCGTCAAGAGACTCCACAAGTATTTTAAGCTACTCCTTTGACCCTTGGTCTACTTTTGCGCGACTACTGTTGAAAATAGTGGAGTATTCATTTTAAGCAAGTGCAATAATACTTGCCGTTCTGCCCAGCGACTGCGAAAAAAAGAATAGTTCAATTTTAGCATTATTTTAATAAAACTCGTCAAAACAGCACATATTTTCCAGCAAAGTTATATAGAAAGCGCGAAAAGATGGTCAGTGATTTCCAGTTAAGAAGTTAAGGTATTCCTCATTTACATGCTTGTATGAGTATAGCCAACTAAAATGTGTGACTGTGATGTGCACAGTGTGCTAAATAAACAGCATAAATTGGCATCATGTTTCCATATTTATTCTTATGATTAAAATAAATCAAGAAGTGGTGACGGCTGGAGACATCAGACTTGTGGCTTGCTAGGTTGTCGCTCCTGTTCAGCGTGAGCACCATGAAAAACGGCATCTGAAAATAAGAACGTGATATTATGATGAGAAAATGAAATTGCAGTAAAGGTTTGCAAAACCTACACAATAAGTGGTTCACACAGACATAATAAAGGCTAACAACAAAACAACAAATGCAAACAGGCATGGTCAGGAACCAAGTTTTTTGACGTCGAGATCAGACATGTTAGAATTACCGCACATAGCTCCCACAATCACGCACACTCACTCGATTCTGTAATAACGCCCAACGTCATCGCAGTGTATGCAAATCACGAAAACAGCAAACAGAAACGAGGGAAGAGTGCACGGCCGCGGCCGCACCAACGCGCGCCGTCGAAAGTCTAGAGCTTTTTCACTTTACCGGGGAAGCGTGTCCAACTTGAATGACTACCGCGTACGTTCTGGAAGCACCGTACTATATCTGCACCTCAAACTACCGTCCTTAAGCCAACAAAAACCATTATATATAGTGCGTCTGAGCGTTCTGTACACAGGCTTTTTTTTTTTTTTTTTTCGCGTTCCCACGCGCCGAAGCACGCTACACACTCAAGGTCGATGGAAATGTTATGAAGTAGGCTAAAGTACATCTCAAAACGACATCTTGCACATTCAGTAGCGCAGACACAACGTGCGATCAGCAAAAAATGACCCTTGATAATTGTTTGCATCGCTCACTAAGGGAGCTTGCACAGCAACGCGCATAGCGGTGGCAACTCGTTTACTGACAGATTTAGTTGGGCATCCGCAACAGCCCTGCGGACACAGGCTGCTGTTGGAAATGGCTGGCAGATAACTTCCGCAGAGCTGCTGCAGACGCCCAGCTAAAGCTGTATAATTAGTACCTACGAGAGCAGTACACTCACCGTTAACTGGCGCTCGTTGTTCCTGTCCGCAGCTCCAGGAATATTCCGTCCTGCAAGCGTCACCGCGTCACTTCGTGCATGGAGCCGGCGTCAACACCAACACCACCGAAGACGCGCATGAACAGACACACAACCCGCGCAACCAACACGCAACGCATTCCAATAGACGAGGAGACAGAGAGGAAAACAGAAGCGGCACGCCACACCGGCGCCGTTGTGGCGCGTTGCCTCGCCTCCGTCGTCGAGCCAACGCGCCACAACGGCGCCAAAGGGCAAGCGCGCGATATGTATGGCGTATACGGCGGCGCCGCCAATCGAAACGCGCTTCAGGAGAGTCCCGTGACTCCAGTCGAATTGCGAACTCTCTTTCTCTGCCTGTACCTTCCAAAAGGGGTCAAATGGACACCCGAAGAGAGTCACGCGGCCGTGACCCTCTTTTGACTCTTTTTTTTTTCTTAGAGTGTACAGTCGCTGCGCGCAATACGAATTTTGGTGTACATCAAGCTAGCGAAGCGGCCACGAATGCATCATGAGTGTGGCATGTAAATCATGACATACATGACATGAATGTCATGGTTTTCATCTTACCAACTGTTATTCATGTTCTTCATACAGTCACTTCGCGCAATATCAATTTTGGTGTGTATCAATCTACTGAAACGGCCGCTAGCGCACCATGAGCGTGGCATGTAAATCAGGTTGTACATGACTTGCATGTCATGATTTTCATGTTACCACCTCTCACTTACCTTCCTCATACGGTCGTGTCACGCAATACCAATTTCGGTGTATATCATGCAAGCGAAACGGACGCAAATGCACCATGAGCGTGGCATGTAAATCATGACATACATGTCATGGATGTCATGGTTTTCATGCTACGACCTGTTATTCATGTTCTTCATACAGTCACATAGCACAATGCCAATTTTGGTGTATATCAATCTAGCGAAACGACCGCGAGTGCACCATGAGCGTGGCATGCAAATCATGTCATACATGACATACATGTCATGATTTTCATGTTACCACGAGTCAGTTATGTTCTTCATACGGAAATGTGTCGTCATACCAGTTTTCGTATATATCCCTTCATTTAAACGGCCGCGAGCGCCCAGAGACCATGTCATGTAAATCATGCTGCACATGACATGCGCGTCATGATTTGCATGTTAGGACCAGACATTATGTTCGTCATGAATTCTTGTCACGTCGTACCAATTTTGGTGTATATGAAATTAACGGAACGGCCGCAAGAGCCTAAGGTCGTGGAATGTAAATCATGCTGTTCATGACATGCGTGTCATGATTTTCATGATATGACCTGTCATTTATGTTCGTAATAAGGCCATGTTATGACACACCAATTTTGGTATACATCCGATTAACGAAACGGCCAGGAGAGCACAAAGTCGTAGGCGGCTAGATAGATAGATAGATAGATAGATAGATAGATAGATAGATAGATAGATAGATAGATAGATAGATAGATAGATAGATAGATAGATAGATAGATAGATACGCTCAAAGTCGCAGAAGTTCGCTAAGAAGTGCTTCGCATTTAATAAGCACATGCACGCTAGTACATAAATAAAGAAAAAGTACAGTCTTCAGATTTACTCACGCGCGTAATATGACTTGAGGCGCACGACATGGACGAGTTCAGGTCGCGCACGGCGCCGCTGAGAGTTCGTAATGCCGTCAGGACAACCTCGCAGTCGAGTGCGCCGAGGCATCGAAGTACCCTGTACGGTCCGAAGTATCGTCGAAGAAACTTCTCACTAAGTCCCCGTCGGCATATTGGCGTCCATACCCATACACAGTTACCGGGTAGGTATTCCATATGGCGTCGTCGAAGGTTGTAGCGGCGGCTGTCAGTCGTCTGCTGGTTCTTGATCCGTAGGCGGGCGAGCTGTCGTGCTTCTTCGGCACGCTGTAGGTAGGTGGTCACGTCGATGTTTTCCTCGTCGGTCACGTTTGGTAACATGGCGTCGAGCGTCGTTGCCGGGCCCCGTCCGTAGACCAACTTGTATGGCGTCATCTGCGTCGTTTCTTGTACGGCCGTGTTGTACGCGAAGGTCACGTACGGAAGGATGGCGTCCCACGTCTTGTGTTCGACGTCGACGTACATGGCCAGCATGTCGGCGATGGTCTTACTTAGACGCTCGGTCAGGCCGTTGGTCTGAGGGCGGTACGCGGTGGTCCGGCAGTGGCTTGCGTGGCTGTATTCTAAGATCGCCTGAGTTAGGTCAGCCGTAAACGCCGTATCTCTGTCGGTGATGAAAACCTCTGGGGCGCCGTGTCGAAGGACTATGCTCAACGAAGAACTTGGTTGCCTCAGCGGCACTGCCTTTGGGCAGGGCTTTTGTTTCGGCGTAGCGGGTGAGGTAGTCGGTTATAGCCATGACGATCCATTTCTTTCCGCAACAAGGTCTGGGTACGGGCTAGTTGGTATTCCATTTTTTAAAATTGTGATCACAGCGCAAAGTAAGACACGAGACAGAGAGCAACGAAGACGAGAGAAACCTAGCGCATGTGTGGGTGCAGGAAAGCAAGTTCTTTATCAGTCAAAGCTATCGAAGGCTTACTAACAGAGCCACCTTCAGCGATTGCTGCGGCCTCTATGATGAGTCTTGTATTCTCGTTGGGATGCCTTGCTAATATAGCCGTCTTTTCAAAGAACGGAATACAGCCGCATTGTGCGCAATGCACACCTAGAAAGCCCTCTCTCCCTCTCCTCACTTTGTTGTTGTGTTCCTGCAGTCGGATATTCAGGCATCTACCTGTCTGCCCTATGTAAGACAGACCACAAGACAGAGGTATCTTGTACACTACCCCTTTTGAACAAGGTTCTGAAGGCGCCCCAGAGGTTTTCATCACGACAGAGGAAAGCAAGTTCTGATAAAGAACTTGCTTTCCTGCACCCACACATGCGCTAGGTTTCTTTTTGACAGGCTGTTCCCGTTTTGGTGCTTTAGAGTGCTTGATCATGTTGGCTTCGTGCTTCGGAGGGGGTGTCGATCATTTATCATATGCGGTTTTTATCGCATGTCGTTTTTTCATAAATTGCTTGTTGTTCGCAATAAAATTTTAGTTGGAAGTCAGCGCTCGTCTTCGTTGCTCTCTGTCCCGTGTCTTACTTTGCGCTGTGATCACAATATTTCCGCAAGTCGACGTTGGGAACGGACCCAGTAAAATTCATTCCCATTGTTGCGATAAAAATAAAAGCAAAAATAAAGGCATGGGAAAAACCTGTACCTGCCGAAGCATACCAGGTGTAAAGCCAATAAATATAAATGAAAAGGGGTTTTAATACAACCCAAGAGCAAATTTAGTGGAAAAGCCAATTAGATAAACGAAAATTGTGGGCAGCGGTAACGCTTATGGGTCCCAAGGTGTTGGGACGACGAGCACAGAAACCGGGCATTTTTTTAATGAAAATGAGACGAGACACAGTGGGGCGAAACGTGACCAGTGAACATGAGATAAAAATAAAAAATTAAAAAAAGAAACATGAGTACACCAGCGCACAACAGCCACGGTCGCTGCGTCCAGGAGCAGGTGCAGCACTGCATTTCAGAGCGCAGTCCACCAAGAAGGGACAGAACACTTCGTGCACAGCAGGGTCGAAGTGTCCGCAGTAGTCGTGCTGGCAGAAGCCCGCGGTTTTGCGAGAAAGACCAGGTGGTCCGGGATAGCACGGAGAAGCAGGCAATAGGAAGGGGGCTTGTCAAGATGCCAGAGGCAAACCCGTACAGCCTGACCGGCTCGCTCACTGTAAATTCTCGAATGAAGCCTTGTGTGGCTAGACCCACCGGGACCCAAGGGCCTCACCGGAATGGCCCCTGGGTGGGTACCACCACACAGTGCCTCAGCAGTGTAAGTGTGCGGTGAGGGTGTTAGGGTGAGGAGGAGCTGGATGCCGTGACGTGTGGCATGCGTTCGGATAAGGTGCGTACAGCACAAATTAGCAGCGCCCTGTTTCTCGGGCATGCCAGGATTAGATTGTAATACATGTTGCTGCACATATCCTGCGGCGTAATGCTCGACGTGTAAGGGGATGTGATGGTACACGCGTGCAACACGTGAGACATATCTATGCAATATGTGCCGCAAGGACAGCGGGGCTCGCGCATTAGATTGAACCGGAAGAAGTAGTGTAGGAAGCGACTGTGCCCTGTTAATAGCGTGACGAGGGAAGGCGGAGGTGGAAAAAAGGATGGCAACGTACGCAGGTCGGTTACCCAACGGTATAACTCCGTTCTGGTATTCTCCGCGCGCCACCGAATCGTCCATAGCACCAGTAGCTCGCGGCGTAGTTGGTTCCTGACTGCGCGAAACGGAAGTGGCAAGGAGATGTCGTTGCCTCGGCGCGCAGCTCGCTCCGCGATGTAATCTGCCACCTCATTGCCGAATACTCCGGCGTGGCCTGGGACGTGGTAAATATAGACTTGCACGTAGCGAGATAATGTGCGTATTAACGCGCGAATCTCGAGCACGTGCTGCTAAACGTTTCGCGGCGAGGCGAGGGTCTGTAACAGTGAAAGGCAGTCGGTATAGAGTGCCACCGGCTCTAAATAGCGGGCCACAATGAGATGTCTCAGTGCCTCGCGGAACGCGATAACCTCTGCAGAATAAGCGGATGTCGCGCGCAGGAGGCGGTAGCGACCAACCGCCGAAACTCTGTCGGGCGATCCAAAGATGACGTACGCCGCCCCAGCCGATGTAGTGGTATACGATCGGTCTGTGTATACATGGAGAGCGTGCGCACGTGAGGCGGCCCGGGCTTGTGCACTAGATAAGCGGGCAAATGGCACGATCGCTGGAACGGACGGGTGAAGCGCCATGGCAGAGTGAGGGTTTGCTACCCAATCTGGGCAGTAGCGGAGGCTGCCAAACGCGACGTAGCGGCGCAATGTAAACAACCGAAATTCGGTGTTAATGCGCTCGAGCTCGAGGTCGATAGGTGGCGCCTGCATGAGGACTTGTAGCGCGGCAGTGCTGGTGGTACGGCACGCACGCATTAATGCCAGCAAGCCGACTCTCTGTATTGTTACCATGCGCGCATATAGGCGGCAGTCGACGTGGCATTCACCCCACCACACCGGACTCGCATAAGTGAGTGCCGGAAGGAGCACCTGTCGATACAACAGGACTTTGTGGGCGGGCCGAACGCACGAACGTTGCATCGCGAGGAACGTAGCAACTCGCGATGCAAGAGTGGCGACCTTGTTTCGTAGGTATTCCGCGTGTGGAAAAAACGAGAGGCAACGGTCAAAAATGACGCCGAGGATGCGCAGAGACTCTTTAAACGTCAACGAGGGTTCAGCCGGACCGAGGCGAACCGTCGGATGCACTCGCTCCATTCCCCCTACGCCGTGGGAGGGAGAAGAGCACGCAGAATGTTTTGTCGCAGTTAAGTTTTACCTTAACTATGTGCGACCACGCGACGACTCGGCGCAAGACCTAAGACGCCAAGTCACCGAGAGCAGAGCGCGTGAGCGCCGGTACCAGAATAATGGTGGGAACGGCCCCAGGAGGTCGATCCCGATCTGCTGGGATGGTCGCCGAGGAGGCTTGATCGGCTGAAGGAAGCCTACTGGTCTTGCGGGCGGCGTCATCCGTCGCTGGCAGTCTCGGCACGTCCTTACGTAGCGAGTGAGGTCGGCGGCAAGGCGCGGCCAGTAGTACTTTCCCTGTACTCGTGCGAGCGTGCGGCAAAGTCCGAGGTGTCCAGACGTCGGGTCGTCGTGCAGGGCATGCAGAATTGCTGGTCGCAGTCCCGAAGGCACAACGATAAGGTAGCTGGCTCGGGCCGGAGAGAAGTTCATCTTTACGAGGACGTTGTTTTTCAAGGAAAATGATGCCAATCCTCGCCTGAATACTTTTGGGACAACGATGGTCCTGCCCTCCAGGTATTCCACTAGACCCTGCAGTTCCGGGTCGGCTCGCTGTCGTTCGGTGAAGTCGTCGCCACTTATGGCTCCCAAGAAGCTGTCATCATCCTGGTCATCGGGCGGTGATGGGTCAACGGGGGCACGCGACAAGCAGTCGGCGTCGGAGTGTTTCGTTCCGGACTTGTACACGACGGTAATGTCGAATTGTTGAAGTCTTAGGCTCCACCGTGAGAGGCCACCTGAAGGATCCTTCAAGTTAGCTAGCCAACACAAGGCGTGATGGTCACTCACAACATTGAAAGGCCTGCCGTAGAGGTAGGAGCGAAACTTTGACGTAGCCCAGATGATGGCGAGGCATTCCTTTTCTGTTGTGGAATAGTTGGCCTCTGCCTTAGACAGCCACCGGCTAACATAACTGATAACCCTTTCCAGTCCGTCCGTCCGCTGCACAAGGACGGCGCCAAGCCCTACGCTGCTCGAATCGGTGTGAATCTCCGTATCGGCATATTCGTCGAAATGCGCAAGTATCGGAGGCGTCTGCAGGCGTCGTTTCATTACATGAAATGCTTCGACTTGCGCTGTTTGCCACATGACTTCCACGCCGGTCTTCGTGAGCTGCGTTAGTGGCTCGGCGATCCGTGAAAAATCTTTGACAAAGCGTCTGTAATAGGCACACAAGCCGAGAAATCGGCGCACGGCCTTCTTGTCGGTGGGTGGCGGGAAAGCGGCGATGGCAGCTGTTTTCTGCGGGTGTGGGCGCACTCCAGTCCTGCTGATCACGTGACCCCCCCCCCCCCAAAAAAAAAACATGGCTGATCCTTCTGTCATAGGAATCGGTATAACACGAAAGTGAAACGTGTCTTCACCGACGTAGTTGAACGTTGGTTGTGCATTCTTTCGCCCCAAGCGCGAAGGAATGAATGCTGCAGCATCAAATTGTAACGTTACGCGAAGAACGGCAAGCCGCTCGAAACCTGCAATGCGCTGCTCAAGCAGAAAGGACGCGCGGAACGAACATACACAGGATGAGCGCGAACTGTCACAGTTGTAACTTATTTCTGTGTGAGCAGCGCGCTCCTTTCGCAAAAGCGGCCGCTGCAGTGAGCGAGGTGACCTTCGTGCTCTCAACGGAAACTTGCAGGTAGAGCGCAAGACGTACAAAACACCGAGATCACGAGATAAGCGCCCGCACGAGCGACCACGCCCTGTCGAGGCGCGCGCTAATCCGCGCGGGGAACGACTTTTAAAGCGCGCTCTTCGAGCACTTCGCGCCATCTCGCTAGTGATAACGAAAACACGCTGTACCGCCGATCTCTGAGTACCGCCACTGGCAAATGGTGTTCATAAATAGCTCGCCGGTTGCATAGCGGAGAACATGCCGTCTGTGGCGGAGTCGTTTCGCGCTGCGCGCTGGCGATTGGGAGGTCGTAAGTTCGACTCCCGGTGACGGAACTTTTTCTTATAGTTTCTTCTTTGCCATATGTTAATCTTTATATTTTACAACGTCATATCCGTGACGAAAATGCGTCATTGGAGCCGTGTAGGACGTAGAGGTGTGCGCCGCCACCTGTTTTTGATCACGCCGCTCGCGCCGCCGCCGAAGTCACAAGAGAGATCACACCGCCGCCGCCGCCGCCACGCAATAATTGCGGCGCGCCGCCGTTAGTGTTTTCTTTTAGGTCAAATGGGGAATCTGGAAATAAAATACAGCACTTTGCCGGTGGAGCTCTTCTTGATGTGTCCATGTAATGAACTGTCCATTTCAGCGGCCGCTGAAGAGCGGGAGCTCGGCGAGAAGCGCGCCCCCTGTTTTCGGTTCTTGTTCTGCAGCGCCATCATGACATCACGAAGCTTTCAAACACTCTCGACACAAATGATAGGGACGGAATGCGCTTCAATGCGACGAACGCAGCCCTCAGAGATCGGATTTTCGGTGCACATGTCTTTTGATCGTGTTAGCCATCGATTTAGGTTTAATGCGGCCGCTCGTTTAACGCAGCTGTAAGGTCGGTACGCATTCTCTGCATAGTTCTCAACCATGTGGGACAAAGTCATATGCAAATTCAGACTTGAAAAGTTCCTGTTTCTGTGCATTTCGTCCACTCTCTTCTTACGCTAGGAATATGCTTGCGGGTTCGGTGCGGCGACGTTGTCAAGAGCGAGGTTACATCAAAGCTCACCGCTTTTTCGAATCACTGAATGCGCTCTGCCGAAACAGACTGTGGACGTATCCTTCGGATGAACGCATCGAGAATAGCTCCCCAGAAGTTGTAGTATCTTTTCTTCTCCAGAAATATCACCAGTATTGCCTGACCTTAACGCTGCCGCATCCTCCTGCCTTAAAGGGCGACGACCCAACTCGCCGGATAGCATATTCTTGGAGTCTTGGACCTAGTACACTGTGCCTAAATAAATAAAATAGATAAGTAATATATATATATATATATATATATATATATATATATATATATATATATATATATATATATATATATATATATATATATATATATATATATATCGGTGCGTTAGTACACTTCTTCCTTTCATTGTTACTCGAGTAAACCGATAAATAAATACAGAAGAGAATGGCAAACAGAATATAGCTGAGCTAGTTGGTATAGGTGTTCATGTTAAGAAGACATGACGTGGAAACACGGACATAAGAGAAAAGTCGAGAAAGTGAACAGCTATCTCTCACGTAGACAACTACTCGCGCTTGATTGATAGCTGTGGCCTCTTACTTGGCAATGCGCAGATAAATATTTGTGTTCAGTTCTGCCGCTGTGTGATTTTTCAGTTGTTAGCGGCGTTTCTGGTGTCTTCACTACTCTCCTGTGTCCGTGTTTGCACGCCCTGTTTTTATAAAGGGCCCCTAACAGCCTCTGAAGATACAACAAAAAACAAAAACAACGAGCCCGTTATTCTCTCTTGGTGCTTCTTGTCTTATGGAGCACTTCGTGATGCCATAACAGTGATTCACGTGACATCATCAGGGTACATACTCTCGACTGGTCCATATACGAGAAATAACAGTTGTGAACTCTCTCCCATACTGCTTTCCTATGCAGCCGCCTACCTGCTCTTGCTTCTCTCGCACGACTATCGTGCGTGATTAACTGATTTCGCTCCATTTTGTGCGTTTGCGACCGCGTATACAGAAATAACAGACTGTAGCCGACAAGCGCGAAATCATGATAGGTTCAACGCTTAGTGCTGACATTGTACGCGTGCTGTATGAAGAAATATTGGTAAGGAGATGTCCCATATAATATAATAATATCTGGGGTTTAACGTCCCAAAACCACGATATGATTATGAGAGACGCCGTAGTGGAGGGCTCCGGAAATTTCGACCACCTGGGGTTCTTTAACATGCACCTAAATCTAAGTACACGGGCCTCAAACATATCGCCTCCATCGAAAATGCAGCCGCCGCGGCCGGGATTCGATCCCGCGACCTTCGGGACAGCAGTCGAGCGCCATAACCACTAGACCACCGTAGCTGGGCGAGATGTCCCCTGTAAGAAGGGTTTTGAAGGCGAGAACCAAACCAATGGAAAAGGCGCCGGATTATATGGTACTTCCAACGGACGCACTGTTGAAGGCGGGGACGATGCAGCTTTCTAGGAAGAAGGCGAGACCGCTTCGACGGTTTTTTGTATATTTTTTATTGCGTTAGCAATGGTATGAACACTCAGGACAGGTTTTAACCGTCGCCGCCATGTTCCGTACAAACTCTAAATCGATAGCATCGCCCGCGCATTGTATGTTCTACCCGGGAGTAAAAGCTCGCGAGAGTTGGCAAAGAACATTGCTAAAGCAGAGATGAAACAAGCTCGCCATCTCCGTCACACGGAATAACATCAACCCGCGTGTAAAGCCTACCGTCGATTGCTCCTCAAGCAGAAGGAAACGCCCCGCCCATCATTTGCTCGGCGAAGGAGCAGGAGGGATGTCTGAGGAATGGGACTGCGTAACTCGAGCAGCAACTGTGAACTTTGACTGTAAGGGAGCGGTCGAGAGCACTGGCACGCGCGCTATTTCGCAGACGTCCCCCAGCGAACAGCTCGTATACCTTCTACGCCCTGTGAGCGTTGGGATCTCACTGCTTCGCGCTCGGACCACTGATACGACAAATTGACCGAAAACCGCTTCTCTCCCGGGAGCGGCCGTATTGTCATACACCAGCGTTTTGTAGAGTTAAGTGAGATCGGAGCAAAAAGACTTAGCTGCTAGCCCTCGTTCATGTAACATTACGGCGTGTACTTATCGCATTCACTCCTTCGGCCTCCCCCCTCCCCCCGGCGCCGCGCCGCCGCCGGAGGTGGAAACACCAGCGCGCCGCCGCCGGTGATTTTGGGTCCGGCGCACATGTCTAGTAGGACCCCGGCATAAAACACTTTCGTGTTAAAGAAGAGCTCCTCGTAGCGAAGCGGCACTTTTCTGGCTTCAGGGTGAGCCCGGAGTTCTCGATTGCTTGAAGTACGGATTCAAGGCGCTCGAGGTGTTCGTCGAAGTTCGAGGCGAGGCACAACGACGCCGCCCAAGTAAACAAGGCAAGTTTGCCACTTTAAGCCAGCTAATGCTTTATCCATGACTCGCTGGAAAATCGCAGATGCCGAGCAAGGACCGAAGGGCATGACCTTGAACTCGAACAGGCTGTCCGGTGTTATGAAGGCAGTCTTTTCTCGGTCTCTCTCGTCGACTTCGATTTGCCAGTAGCCGGTCTTGAGGTCCATCGAAGAAAAGTACTTCGCGTTGTGGAGTCGATCTAGGGCGTCTTCTATACGTGGGAGAGGGTGCACGTCCTTTTTAGTGATTTTGTTCTGGTGACGATAATCGACGCAGAAACGTAGGGTCCCATCCTTCTTCTTCGCTAACACCACGGGTGACGCCCACGGACTCTTTGAAGGCTGGATGATGTCGTCGCTAAGCATTTCGTCGACTTGTTTCTTTATGGCCTCACATTGTCGCGCCGAAACCCTGTACGGTTCTGACGAAGTGGCCTGGTACTTTCTTCTGTTATGATGCGATGTCTTGCGACCAGTGTGTGCCGAAGTCTAGACGACGATGAAAAGCAGTCCTTGTATTGCAGGAGAAGCGCATTGAGCTGGTCTTGCTTGACGTTCGGAAGGCTCGGGTTGACGTCGAAATCTGGCTCGGGACCTCGATTCGTCAAAGCAGCTTCGGCAGCATCGAAGAGGGCGAAATCAGTGCTCGCGGCCACACATTCGTCGATGTAGGCGACCGTCGTACCAATTTTGAGGTGCCTATATTCGTGGCTGAAATTTGTGAGCACTAGCTTTGCTTTACCGTCACGCAGCTCGGCTATACCTCTTGCGATGCAAATTTGGCGGTTCAGGAGTAGGTGCTCATCGCCCTCGATGACGCCTTCAAGGTTCGCAGGTTTTTCGGTGCCGACGGAAATAATGACGCTGGAGCGCGGCGGAACGGTCACCGGCTCTTCTATCACATTCATTGCGAGTTTCCCTGGCGTCGTGTGGGGTGGGAGCGCTTTGTCTGAGGTTAGTGTTATCGACTCGGACCTCATTTCGATGACGGCGCCGTGGTCACTTAGGAAGCCCATTCCAAGTATCACATCCCTGGAGCAGTTTTGTAGGAATACGAAGCTAGTTCCGGTAGTTCCGGTTACGGAGTCCGGTTGTTGGTGGTGACTCTCGCCGTGCAGACACCAATCGGCGTTATCAGGTGGCCTCCAGCTGTCCGGATTTCGGGTCCACTCCAAGCGGTCTTTACTTTCTTCAGCTGGGTGGCGAATGGCCCACTGACGACGGAATAGTCGGCCCCAGTGTCGACGAGAGCGGTGATGTTGTGGCCGTCGACGAGAACGTCGAAGTCGCTCATGAGATCGTCGAAGTCGTCAGGTCTTCTTCGGTCCGTCAAGTTTCCTCGGCAGGGCTTCGACTCCTTCGCGTCATGTTCTGCAGGTCTCGTCGCGTTGTCGTCGTCGGCGGCCGCGGAGGATCTTCGGCATTTCGTCGTGCAGCAACCGCATCTCCATCGGTTGCTGCCCTAAGTTTCCCGGATACGGGCTAGGCGACAGGCCCCGTATCCGCACCACCGGCTATTGTACTGCCGGCGGTGCGGTGACATGTAGCGGCCGGGCAACGGCGAGCGGGAAGGTCGTCGTTCTTGCCACTGTGTTCCGTTGAGGTGGTCGTCGATGTCGCGAGACCGTTCGCCTGGCTGGGCGCGCGGCGCGTTCACGGCGATAGAGTCACTGGAAAAATTTCAGAGTATCGCATCTGTTTCCCGCGCGCCGCCGCCGACGCGATTGGCTTACTCGCATCACGTGACCTCTCGCCGCCATATCCCTTCCAAGCGCTTTGGGTGCAGGCGCGTTCAATGCAGAGAGTGGCTGGACATGAAGCAGTACCACGGTCCCCAGAAGTACTTCGTCGCTTTTTTAAACGCGTCATGCAGACAGGGGCGTAAGCAGACATTTTTTTTCGGGGGGGGGGGGGGGGGGGGCACGGGCCCGGTGTGCCACCCCCTGGCTACGCCACTGCATGCAGGTGCCAGAAGAGAGTAGCTCACCATCAATCGAACGTTACTGGTGAGCTACTCTGGGAATCTCGTTTGCCGTGTGGGAAAAATTAGTGTCAAAGAGCGCCGTTCTACGTGGCTGCATGGTTGCCCTGAACGAATTCGCCCCCTCGAATAACACTCCTTCCTGCAGTGAACTACACTAACTTTGCTGGTAAAGATCTTATGCGACAGGATACTTCACCTTTTCGGTTCGCTGCGGTCAGCGATATTGAAAACTACATAACTTTCTATTTGCTCGGCTGTTTATATCTCGAACTGTTGAACAGATTACGCATGCTATCCGAGTTATAAGCGTGTCACGCATGAGAGCGAAATCGAAGATTTAACAAAATAATGACTGTTTACTGGTATACCTTGAAGGCAATTGTGGCATGATCTTTGGCATTGCACAAAACAGAAGCGTGAACTCTGTTGATAAATTTGGTATAAGGGAATGTTATCAAGCGCATTTTTTACATTTGTTGCAAAAAATGCTTCTAATGCTGCATTGCACCGAGCGTACCCTTAAAATACTGTATAGTTGGTGAGAAATGGTCACAGCAAAAAAAAGAAAGAAAAATTCGGCCGATCCCACGTACCGTGGGAATCGATGTTACGCGAAGCATGCGCGGGATGGTGACTGTGGCATAATTTTTCATGTTGAGCGAAGTGTTACGGAATGACGCTACAGAAATGTGGAAGTGGTATAAGCACACTCATATGCTGAAGTGTCGCATATGTAATATGTAACCAGTTGTTTACAGTTGCGTAACGATGCCAACAGCAACATGGGTGTTACCAATACCAAACGCAGTAGGCTGATATGTAGTGCTTATATTTTTCAATACTGAATAGCGCGAATCCGAACAGCACAAAGAAGAAACACAAATGCACAGGACAGGCGTTACTCGTAACTAAGCTTCAATCAGCAAAGTTGCCCTCAATAGACATACAGCCGAGCGGCACACGCAGGCGCACTGCACGTACGTTACAGTCACAGTTGCAGTTCATACAGTTGCGTTACAGTTGTTGTGCTTCTACTTATCTGTTATGACGAGAACGCACGCACGTTTCACGAACCCGTGTGTATGCGTAGAAGGGATTCTTGACAGTGCTTGACAAAGGTCATCATTACCGTGGTCAGTGAGCACCAGCAACTGGACCAGACTTGTTAATCGGATCCGTTCGTGATCGCGGCTACGAGGGGTCTAAGTGTAGTGAAGTGCGAGGTATAGCACAGCTGGTAGAAATCCTGGATGCCTCTGACGATGAGATGATCTATGACGCCTCCTGTCCTGCACGTGGTAGCGATCTTTTGACGCCCTGCCCACATTCAAGCCGTCTTTCACGCAGTATAAATACCAGACGTTGTTGGGTCTTGATAAATCAATGTTGAAGTCACCGGTAATGATGAGAGGCCTGGTTCTCTCGGCAGATTTATTGTAGGAAGCATTGGCCCCTGTTTTTGCGTAATCGACGTGGGTCCACGTTGCGGACCATGTGAATGAGTGCATGGTAGTTGAGCGTGTTCAACGGTTGTTCTGTCTTCAACTTCCTCACTTTCCTTCTGTCCGCCACGGTGGTGTAGCGGTTATGGTGCTTGGCTGCTGACCCGAAGGTCACGGGTTCGATTCCGCCCGCGGCGGTCGCATTTCGATGGATGCGAAATGCTAGATACGGGTGTACTGTGCGATCTCGGTGCACTTTAAAGAATACCAGATGCCCAGAGCTATCTTGATAAAGTTCATTGTCTGTCTGGTCAAAATTAAAGCCCCAACAATTAATATTACTATCACTTTCCTTGCGTGTCAATGCGTGCGTTCCCGTTTACTGTGTCGGTTGAGATTTTGTATCACTTGTGGCACATACTCGCATAACATAAACTCTGGTATGCGGGTATGTGCCACACGTGACTGAGAGAAAGGGTTTCATGACGTACGCGGCAGGTATCTTGCGTTATTCATGTCGTGACCAGTGAATCGCGTTCACCATACACTTATCTCCTGCTATGCCAATTTTGGTATATTAGAAGTTAAGGAGGCGACCAGGAGAGCGCCCAGACGTAAGCGGCTAGATAGATAGATAGATACGTAGATAGAAACGCCCAAAGTGCCTGAGGTTCGCTAAGAAATGCTTCGCATTTAAAAGCGGATCCCACGCATTCATGGAGTCGATTTTATGCGAGCCCTAGGTCTATATACATACTGTGTTGCAGTAGCATGCACTTTAAAAATTCCGGGATGTGCTATTTCTGATCAAAAGAACATAAAGCACCGTGCCGAAGAAGTTTTAATAAGAGTGCATTATGAAAAAAAAAAAGTGTAGCAGTGCAGAAACCGAACACCAGCTGTTTACGCGCTGGCAACGCCAAAAAAGAACTGTTTGTCAGAACACAGCAAAATATTTGCAAATTCGTTGCAACGTTGGGAATATTTGGGAGACAAGAAGTAGGAAATGAAACAATTAAGTAGTGATGTTAATAACTTTTGATGGCCTATTTTCTACGTATCGTAAGATAAGATGCACCTTACCTACCGCACGCCGATTCGCCCGTGGGTTCGGCTGCTGGCGTTCCGAATTCAGACGTCGCGCACAACTTCCAATTACCGTACACACACAACTTCTATTACACATGTCAACCAGTTGAATAGCAAGCACGGTGCGCAAGCAAGCTATGCGTCAGCAATCAGTCGAAGGACGCAATGTTGAATGTTCCATAACGTTCTCGAGTGCAGTGAACCTGAACACCGACTGCAAAGCTAGCGCAAACAGTCAAGATTCACCAAATGTCGAAGTAAATGGCATCTCGCACGATGTCACTGCGCTAATGCAACTATGTTTACAGATCCGGACCTAGCGAACACGCCCAGGCGTGACACGAAACGAGACCGATGAAGCCATGAAGACAGTTCGCGAGCACATGGCAACATTCGCCGTACGTCTCATTAGTTACACCGCTAACCGCGCAGTCGATCCATACCTGTCGATGACTCGAAATCACTTCTAATATCCTCTTGAAGAAACACACACACATAATGCCGTTCTGTCGAGCGTAACACGGTAGTGAGGCTAAAAGATCGGTCACTTCACAACACACGCTAGCAACCATGGAGGAAGGAAAGACTAAGGAGAGGCCCTATCGTATCCCAATGCATTGCGAAAAGTGTGGCGGAAGTGACGTCAGATTTATGGGGCAAACAAACCGGTATGGGGCAAACAAAACAGCAGACGCCCCGCGGCGTGCTCTCCGCGGTGGTTCGCTTCTGCTCGAATCTGTAGTCCCGGCGTAAACTTACGCGTATTGTGCGGTTCGCACGCAGTAAAATGTTGCAAGCAGACGTTTACCAGGCTGTTCGTGCGTGGCAGGCCCGAGCGCTGCGTGCTGCAATTCTTCGCGGAGTGTTTTTGTGCAACAGTACAGAAAGTACCGGTACGTGCCGTATTCAAAAACATTCAGCCCCTGCCTTATCGTATTCGAACTCACCTAGCAGTGTCTTACGCGTTCTGCTGGGCGTTAGGCCTTTCTTTGCCTTTCTCGTAGCCCGATTTCCAGATCTATTGCCCGATTAGCGGTTCTTTGTTCGGGCATATGGAGTAAGCGTAGTAGCTATTCGGCGCAACGCCAACCTAGTTGAACTAACTTCACGTCGAAAAGAGGACGCCGCTGTATTGTATACGCGACCGTGCATGTAAAGTTTGTAATTCTAGTGTGCACACAACACAAGCACGCAGCGAGCGCACACCGCACAATACATGCATTATGTAGTCCGATAACAGCAACAAAAGTTTATTGCCATTTCGTTTGAACGACACAGCCTCTAAAACGTACGATGCCTTCAAAAACAAAATTTCACGTGTGTTCCGAGTTGACAGAATGAGTAACAAGCAACAGAGCGCATATCCGAGAGCTTCGCACGCAAATACCATGCCTTCAATAATGAAGCGAACGTATACGTACACATGGAAAGTGACACCCGGTACCGTCCGCAGTGCACGCGATTTGCACAGGGTATACGCAACAGCTGGGCATTGCGAAGCTTTCCTAAAGAACACACACAAAGAGCAACAAGCGTGAATCGGCTACACCGCTTGCACGGCGAAAAACAAACAAACAAACAAAAGGCTGCACAGTTTCGCGATGCGCGCATGCGCTTGCAAACGTCGCGACGGAAATCGCGTAATGTTTCGCTGCGCTTTCGCTAGGAGGCGATGCGGGTGTTTGCGATGTGGAGGCTTCACGAATGTGACGTCAGGGCCTCTCCTTAGTATTCCTTCCTCCATGCTAGCAACGCGCCGGACGGTCTGGAAGGGACATGGCCGCCGTCACCCAATGTTGCCCGCGTGCAGCCTACCTTTGCGGTACTCTGATTTTCCAGTGATTCTACACGGCGAATCCGCGTAGCCCCATCTGTCGGTACTGGCAGCGGCGGTACGTGTGGCCGGCTTCTCCGCAGTGGTAGCAGAGTAGACCAGGGGCGTAGCCAAGGCGAGGGGTTGGGGGGGGTTCAAACCCCCCCGAAGTTTTTCAATTTTGCTAGCGTATATATACACGCACACATACAAATGCACGCACGAACATACATAAAGTATGGTTGAACCCCCCCCCCCCCCTTGAAAAAAATTTCTGGGTACGCCCCTGGAGTGGACGGTGGTCGGGGGCACGCCACACGTCGGTCTTCCTCGGAGCGTCGCGCTGGCCTACAGTTGGGCGGTATGGCCCCGGTGACCGCGACGGCGGTGTCTGGCTGCGGAACTGCGGAGGTGCGGCGTCTTCCCGTCGGCGCCGAGGGGGAGCGCTACGACGCGCTCAGGGTTGCCGTCGATGTCTTCCTCGCGACTTGGCTGGGTTCACGGCTTGACGGGGGCGTCCGGCACATGAAAGAAGCAGCACCTCCGCCAGATGTCACGTGGTCGTGACGTCGACGAAGACCGCAGGCGACGTCTCCAAGATGAAACTCTTTATTTGGCCGAACTTGTGGCCGAGAAACGGAAAGTTAATTTACAGCAATACACACGGTATTCACTGATAACGGCGAACAGAGCGTCAGCCGTCGATCAACTGACAAGTGGTGAAGCGCGTCGGCATTTATACATGTGCCGTCGAGTATTCCAGCGTTATCGCTGGTTGTCGCGCAAGCTCTATAATAAGCTCGAGTGTTCACGTCTTTCGTGCAATCGTAACAAAACGATCTACAATAATCGCGAAGCTTCTCGAACAATGAGGCGTGGTTCGCGCTGAGCGTTGCTGACAGTCTTTGTGGGCGAAAACCGAATACAACAAAAGTGATAATAAGAAACGCGCGTGGCAATATTTTGTGGCGCCATCCAATGCATCTCACGTAATACTGATCAGGGGTTGTCTGAAAGACTGGGTACAAACAGTACCTTGCCTTTTGGGGACTATGTCACCTGTGACTCTCGTGTTGAGACATGCGGCACTGTGTCCGCAGAAGAGATTGTAGCGAGTGTGCTACCTCAGGAAGAAGAAGAAGAGGACGAGGAGGAAGACTTGTTAAAGGACCCCTCACCAGGTTTGACAATTTTGAGCTAACGAGAGCAATGCATACACTGGGCGTTCACGATCACGTCTGCCAAAATTTGCAACGCTACGCGCCGCGGAAATGGGTCAAATTTCAAGGTGAACGCTGCTTGCCCTTCCTCTCGCGGGCGCGCGCTTTAGAGGATGAGGAGATGACGTACATGATAAAATGGCCCTACGTAGATGGTAGTGCTGTCACGTCGCTCCTCTACGTAGACGACTGTGCTCTGACGTCGCCAACAGTAGCACGTGACACTGCGATAATTATTTGACACGACATGTGTAGTTTGTGCAATTGTTGCTTGAATAGATTAATAAAACTTCAGAGAAATAATGAGATACTCAAAAGGAATGTGTGCGTCTTTTTCATTTTTTTTTCGTGAATAGCAGCGAGATACGGGTCTAATGTGCCTACCTTTCCCATGCGTTCGTGTCCCCGCGGTTAGCGCATCGAGCAGACGCCAGCCCTGGAAACGGAAGTAATGTTCTAGCGCGTTCGAGCACTCATTATGCTCATTTATTCTACCGCGTCCAAGTAAACGTTAATGCGGCGCTGGTTCATGATACCGGCACTCTCGTGCCCATACAAATGTCTCAACTTTCATGCCCCGTCCCGCAGAAACAGGCAGTACACCACAGAGAACGCCGACAAAACGCCCACGGCCGCTACATAAAAAAAAAAAAAAGGTAGCGGCCGTGCAACGCCGCTCGCGTGCTCGGGCTGGCTCAGGCACGTCATGCGCACGTGACCATGCATGCGCATGACGTGTTCATGCGTATGTGTCAAGTGAAGAGGGCAGGGAAGGGATTTGGCTTGCTAAGGCTACACGGGGCGAGTGGCAAGGGTTTGAAACTCGCCTCCTCGCATCGTGGTTTCGCACCGCTACAAATTATTGTTTTTCTCAGCTCGTAGTGAACCGATTTGAAAAATTCTTGCGGCATACTGCTCTCCATTCGGCACACAACAACTTCCAGCGTCTAACTAAAATTTGCTATATGGCCTGGTGAGGGGCCCTTTAAATGGCTGAGTGGGCGAGTTGGTGATTCATGATACTTGAAATACGAGCGCGTAACCTAAACAGGGACTTAGGACGACAAGTAGAAGCTCATATGATGCGCTTGTCCTTGTCTTCCGAAGTCCCTGTTGAAGTTATGCGCTCGTATTTTAAGTATCATGAAGAAGTAACCCTTGTAGAGGGAGCACGAAGAATTTTCAGCGAAAGAAGCACTTACGTACTTTGAAAAGTGAAGTCCTTCGATGCCCAAGAGAGTGATGTGCCGGAGAAGGTTCATGAGCGCTTGGACACTGACCCACTTCATCACCATTGCAGTTCTAAGTGCACAAGTGTTGCAAAAGACTACTGCAGTCTTCAAAACATGCTGAATGAACAAATTCGCATTCAAATAAGCAGCATTGCAAATAAAAGGGTTCAAGTTTTAATTCAACAACTGATGTTATTTTTTAGCTCCTGATAATAAGGTGCAACATGGCTACTTCAGTTCAGCGAACTTTCACTTTACAATCTTTTTCCTGGGGTCCCTTGAAGTTTGTTCAAGTGAAGTTTCGCTGTATTCTATTTGTTCATGCCTTGTGCTAGCGTTCATTTCACTCCTGACCCGTCAGTTCATCTTGTCTCGCTTGCTCTCTCTCTCTCTACTTCTTACCACTAACTCTTGTCTCTTGCGTTTATGCTGCTTCTTTCCCTGTCAAGCGAGCAGTGCATGTGGTTTGTACACCATAACGATGTCAAGCCTTGCTAATACCAGAGAAGTCTTGGCACCTGTCCTGAACATTTGTTGTGTGTAGGGAACTACTTTAGATGGCATCAAGGCTAGACATATTTGCAGCATAATAATACAGTTAACACTCCATCTAACAAAACCAGACTTTACCTACTCAAACCTCGATATAATGAACACGGATATAACGAATTATTGGTTATAACGAAGTAAATGGACAATAGCCTTGGTAATACATAGTGTTACCAATAAACGTTTATAACGAATTTCGGATATAACGAAGTTATTTTCGTGGCAGCTGTGAGTTTGTTATAATGAGGTGAGTGTAGTTCCCAATCTACGAAAGAAACTTGCATTCCCGGGCAGGTACTCGTAACGTTCAACGTTATTGTCAACCCGAAGTAGTTGAAAGTAACTTCGAACCAAAATGAATTTAACCAAGTTTTTGTCTAAAATAATTAGTAAAAGAAGCGCTAATTTTTTCAATTTTTTACGCAGATGGCTTTTTTTTTCTTAAAGGGGCCCTCCAACACTATTCAAACCCCCATTTTTTACTTGCGGGTTGCGTAGACTGATGGCCGGGGATAAGCACCGATATGAAATGATTTGGTATTTTACAGACGCAATAAAGTCGCTACATCGCTGCTGACCGCGTCAGTGCGTAGTGGCGCTCGCCAGAATTGTTGCGGGCGGAAATGATGACGATGCGCGCCAGCCTATGATTGGATAAATGTAACGTTAGAAGTGATCGTGGCGTGGCATCAAAGTTGAGAACACTTTTGTGCAGTTCTTCTTTTCTGTGTTTTTTCAATGAACTCCAAATAGACACCGTCGCAACAACAAAGATCACTACAACCACAAAGCAAGACAGAGGCACTGGCTGCCATTTCGCCTCCGGTGTTTTTTGCCTGCGCCGGTCGGATGTTCATACGAAATGCTTCTCCCTCTTCCTTCTGTTTGCGTCTGTACGTTAGCGAGCTGCCTCTTTCTGCACGTGCGGTAGGCTCTTGATTGTTGTTGAAGCGGTGCAAGTAATCCTCTTGAATGACCTTGTAGTTGTAGACCGAACAACCCGCGTAGGGACGACCGTGTTTCACCGCCCTTGTCGTTCCACAAATTTTCTTCTTAGAATTAGAAGAGGGAATGACATGGAATGTCGTTGTAAGGAATAGCAGACAAGCCTCGCCAGCCTCGCCTCAAAGCAGTAGCGCCCACTCGTGTTCTGACAAGTCGGGCATCAGGCACCACATTTGTTACTATGGCAACGACGTGAACAACATGTTGGGAAGGACGAGCAACAATGGTGTGCAAGCTTCCCTTACGTAGGAGCTTACAGCTCATTTCACTGGGGCTCTGAGATAAAGTTTGTCAGTGTGGCTTTTGGGCTGGTTGGTTAAGGGGTATTCAGACGGAGGACAAATCCTCGGAGGGACAAAGGCGGAGCCTGTAAATAACGAGGACCCGTGGTCGTTGATCTGGAACACGTCTTTACTGTGCAAGGGCTAGCTCCTAATCACTTCGTTCTCCTCTTCGTTCTTGACCCTGTAGCCACCCTCAAGACTATGCCCACTATTCTATTTTCAACATCCTCCGAGGGGGAGAGGACAAAAAGAGTCACATCAGTCATTTTGTAGCTTCCATTACACACAGCTTTTGCACCGGCCGGTTCACCACGTGGCCCGTAGCCAAACGTACGGAGCAGGCTCTAGCTACCCCGTCTCGGCCGGGATGCAGCGACGTCACTCGCCCGAGTTTCCAGAATGTCGGAGCAGTGTTGTCTTCGTTCACTATCACAGCGTCGCCTATGTGAATCGGTGAGGGACCTTGTTCTGGGCGGCAGTGCGCTGATCGCAGCTGTAGTAAGTAGGCATTTTTCCATCTTCGCCAAAGCTCCGGGCTGATCCTCTTCCGGTACTGCACTCGTCGTTGTAGCTCAGCGTGAGTTGATGTCTCTGGTGTGACACCCGGCTCCGGCATGGCGATGGCTCGCTTTCCGAGCAGAAAGTGCGCCGGAGTTAAAGGCTGCAATTCATTGGGGTCATCATCCAGGTAGGTCAGGGGTCTGCTGTTAATGACGGCTTCAACTTCGCATAATGTTGTCGTGAGGCCCTCTACGTCAAGGCTGCTACGCCCTAAGGTCCGCTTCAAAGCGTCTTCCGTAGTGCGGATAAGGCGCTCCCACCATCCACCCCACCAAGGAGCTCGTTCCACAATAAATTTCCACTGTATTCGCGTGGTGGTGGCGTACCCTTGCAACGCAGGGATGACCGCCTTGAAGCTCCGTGCACAAGAACGAAATGTTAGGGCGTTGTCGGAGTACACCACGGCTGGAACACCTCGCCGCGCAACAAACCGACGAAAAGCGAGAATCGTGGTCGCCGTTGTCATGTCGGAGGTTAGTTCGAGGTGAATAGCTCGTGTCACGGCACATGAAAATATCAGTATGTATGACTTGTTTGAGTTCTCAGTTGTGCGAACGTAAAGTGGCCCACAATAGTCGATGCCAACAACCGAAAATGCTTGAGCCTCGGTTATTCTCTCTGGTGGCAATGGTGCTACTGGAACAGACACTGCCGTCAATCGTCGTTTTCGGCACGGTAAACACTGCGAAAGCACATTTTTTACGGTCTTCCTTCCCTTCAATACCCAGAATCTTGCCCGGAGTTCGGTCAGGGTGAGCTCGATGCCACCATGAAGAGTGCGGGCATGAGCAGCTTGAACAATCAGGGTGGTGAACTTGGGTTCCGAGGGCAACAGAATGGGATGCCGGATGTCAGGACTGGCGTTAAGCAGGTCGAGCCTCCCACCGACACGGAGGAGTCCATTTGTATCCAGGAATGGGGCCAGGCGAAGAACCGATGACGTTGGTGGAAGCTTTTTTCCTTTCTCAAGAAATCGTGTTTCGGCTCTGAAATACTGGTCTTGCACGAGTCTAAGCCAATAACGCTCGGCTTCTTCAAGTTCTAAAGTCGTGAGCGTTCCACCGCGGGGAGGGCTCCTTCTCAAAGCGTTGTGGACGAATCGCTGTACGAAAGCAGTAACGCGCAGAAGCCTGTTGAGCGAGCTGAAATCTTCCGCACGCACAATTGACGTCCTCGGTGAAACAAGCGATGGACAGATCGTTGTGGCTGTCTCAAAGAGAGGCTCAATGTCTCTGTCGTTCGGAAGGTCATCCAGCTTGAAACTGGGAATCGGTCCTGGCGTTGAGAGCCAAGGGGGACCGTGCCACCATTTATCCGACTCCAAAAGCGCCTTTGCAGACACGCCACGGGTGAGTAGATCGGCAGGATTCTCGCCGCTGCTGCAATGCGCCCAGGTGTCGGGATTAGTGAGCTTAGATATCTCGGCCACACGATTGCTGATGAAAAGATCTCGATTTCTTGTTTTTGCTCGGATGCAGTGAAGAGCGACAAGGGAGTCGGTCCAAAATCGAGCGGATGCCTGCTGGAGAAGTGGCACGGACCGTACGTACTCCGCTAGCCGTGCTCCACTAACGCAGGCGATCAGCTCCAGTCGCGGCAGGGACATCGTCTTGAGCGGAGCGACGCGACTTCGGCTGATGAGCAATCGTGTGACGCATGCCCCGTCGGCAGAAAGCGCCCGAACGTAGATACACGCACCATAAGCCTTAGGACTGACATCAGTAAATATGTGCAGTTCAAATGCCAGCTCTACGCTACTGTCGTGCAGAAAAACGTAGCGAGGAATCTGTGCCTGGACCTCTGGTAACTCGGCGCACCACGCGTTCCATGCAGCTTGTACTTCATCTGGCAGCGTGTCATCCCAGGGGCGCTTCCGCTTCCACAGGTCTTGGAAAATTAGCTTCCCTTTCACGGTGAAGGGGGAAAGATAACCGAGCGGATCGTAAACTCTAGCTACATTGAAGGATCGTGCGCTTGGTGGCCGGACTGTTTGTGGAAAAGGAGGCTGCGTTGCGCACTGTCAATGCGATGGTATCGCCTTTACGCTCCCGCGGCACGCCCAAAACCTTCATGAGATGGTCATCTCCTGTTTCAGTCTCAATGGCCACGTTATCTTGGATAAACTGTTGCTTTAGCAGGTCGGAGTTTGATGCCCATTTCCGTAGCTCCATGCAGGCGTCAGCGAATATGGCGCGTGTTTCCTTGTATACAGTCATGGCTTGTTCCGCCGTGGACACCCCAAGGATGAGGTCATCCACGTAAAACGCCTTCTCCAGGAGGGCCACTGTCACAGGAAATTTTTCCCGACACGACGCTAAATGATGGCGTATCGTGGCGGCAAGCAGAAAGGGACTTGATGCTGCTCCGAAAGGGACCCTAGTCATGCGCCATGCGACAATGGGTGGGCTGGGCTCTTCCTTGGTTGGCAGCTGCTGAACCCATAGAAAGCATAGTAAGTCGCGGTCTTCTGGTCGAATGAGCATTTGCAGATAGGCTTTCTTGATGTCTGCCACAAGAATCACTGGGTAGCAACGAAAGGATAGCAATAGTTGCACGATGTCAACACCAAGCTTCACCCCTTTCGATAAAACGTCATTCAGGCACGGTTTTCCGACGACATGTGACGACACGTCAAAAAAAATTCGGCAGATCCCACGTACCGTGGGAGTCGATGTTATGCGAAGCATGCGGCGGGTAGGTGACTGTGGCGTAACTTTTTTTACTGAGCGACAACGTTACAAAATGACGCTAAATATTTGTACATATTTATACGCACACATATATATGTTGAAGAGCTGCATATGTGTTATATAAGCAGTTGTTTACGGTTGGGTAACGCTGCCAATGACAACGTGGGTATTACCAACACCAGAAGCGGTAAGCCGATATGTAGTGTTTATACGTGTCCCGAGAACGCACGCGCGTTTCACGAACCCGTGTGCATGTGTGCAAGAAGTTCTTGACAGTTCTTGAACAAGGGTATCATCACCGTGATCAGTGAGCACCAGCAGCTGGTCATGACTTGTTATAGGATCCGGTCGTGATCGTGTGAAGAGGGGTCCATGTGTATTGAAGGATGTGGTATAGTAGAGCTGTTGGAATTCGTGGATGCCTCGGTCATTTCGTCGACAAATTGTCTGTCGACAGAGCCGGCGACATGTCAGAACCTGAAGCCACCTTTCGCGTTGGTGAGGCATAGGCCGTCGAGGCTGGTAGGCCTGGATAGTGCTATGTAGACCAAAATCAGTGGATGGTGTTTGTCCTATTCGTAGACTACCTGGGCGTATGTGGCCTACGTAGCCTAGTCTACAAATGGCTGTCAATCAATCTGACATCATCTTCGGTCAGCACGAGGCCATCGCCCAGCCTCTTAAGAAATGAAGAGGACACTTCATCGTTCTGGTGGACGAAGTGCACTTTACGATGCGGTGATGTGGATAGCGTATGTAACTTTCGTTAATGTATTCCTCCGGGGTCGAGCAATTCTTCAATATAGCTTGCTGAATCATAGGAATACAAACATAATGTTTATTAGACTGCTATAAAATCGGAGCCAACACTGCAACTACAGACGTCAATCTGATATGACGCCTGTATCGTAGGAGTACCCATCGTAGGAGTATCATGTAGTGTTTATTGCTTTCTTGTAAAATTAGATAGCCAGCACCATAACCACAATTGACTGTCACCGCTATTACGCCTGCGTAGGCTGTTTTACGAAACCAGTTTATAGTCCTGGCGTGGCTCAGTGGTAGAATACCTGATTGCCACGCAGAATGCTTGGGTTCGATTCCTGCTGCGATCTTAATTTTCATTCTTTCCATTCGTTGAGTCAACGCTGCCGATGTTGGTTTTCCTTAACGCTCTAGCATGTAAATTACCAATGTTCTCGCCGTTCCTAGGTAGATATAAACTGTCAATCACCTGTGGCGCATACCCGTACACCGCGGCCCGTGGTAAACGGGTATCTGCCAGACGTATCTAGAGGAAAGGGTTTGACGACGTACGCGACAGGATTTTAGCGTTATTTATGTCGTGACCCGGCAGTCATATTCGTCAAATCCTCTTACCCCTCCCATGCAAATTTTGGTCTACACCAAGTTAAGGAGGCGATCATGAGAGCACCCAGACGTAGGCGGCTAGATGGATAGATAGATAGATAGATAGATAGATACGTAGATAGAAACGCTCAAAGTGGCAGAGGTTCGCTAAGAAATGCTTCGCATTTAACAACCCGGAGCTTGGTGGTCACTGCATCTCGACGGATCACAGCATGATGCGGCATGTAATAAATGTTCGGGCCTGGAATCTGCTCTTTATCAACTCTTTCGGCATGACCATCCTTGAAATAAGCAGTGATGGCTTCGTCGTACTGTTTCAGCAGGTCGGGTTGTTCCCTGAATCGGTTCAACTGCAGATTTAGTCGACGTGCTGCAAGCTGTCTGTTGTCACTACCGGCAGGAATGCCAGGCTCCTGCATCATCAGGGGCACTTGGTAACGACCAGCTTGCTTCCTCAGACAGTGCTCAAATATGTCGAGGTCAGGGTCGTCTTTTACAGTACTTCACCACCGGTTCTGAATACCAATAGTGTCGAGGCGCCACATAGCCGATTCATCGCACTCTTGATGAGAACTACCAGCCGATAAGAAAAGGGCACTAGTTGCTGTAGCTTCGTAGTGCGAGCTACTGCCCTGCACAGTCCACCCGAACGACGTTTCCACGGCAGTGAGTTGCTCGTTGAGGCGATCAATCTTTCCCGTGGCGACATTCCAATAAGCGTCCGAGCCAATTAATATGCTGACGTCCTCTGGGTGCCAAGTTTCCGGGTCAAACATGTCCGCAGCATCATACCTCCGGGCGCTCAACAACTCGAGCACTTCAATGTTCAGCGGTGGACTTGTCACGGTGCACACTTCGGGGACTTCCAGTGCTTCCAATGCGACGGTGCTGCCGCTAAAGCGTCCACGCAACGTGACAGAGACGCGTCGACAACGTAAATGTTTCCGTGGCTTGGCATTTCCAAACGTTACCAATGACAGCTCTTCCGTGCCAATGACTTTACACTGCAATCTCTTGGAAACATCGGTGCGGATGAAAGAACGCTGGCTGCCGCTGTCAAGCATCACACGCACCAGGAGCTGTCGCGGTCCGCTCTCCGCCCAAACACGGCCCGTCTGAAGCAGCACGGACTTGGCTTCTGTAGCGCCGGTTGACGCCGTAGTTACTGTCGGTGAGGTAGAGCCGGACGAGTCGCCCGGTACTGTTGGTGTAGGAGCAGCGGTCGTGGTGACGGCTCGTGACAGCTCGCAAATGACCGTTAGGTGTCGGCGTTCGCACTTGTTGCACGTAAGGTTCAGGGAGACTCTGCAAAACCGTGCGACATGATTGCGCATTCCGCACTTGTAACAGCACCGAGCGTTAAGCAACCTGGCCCGTTTCTCGTCGGCGGATAAGTCGACCGTACACTCTGCCAGGCCGTGACCTCGGCTGTCGCACAGCACACAAGGCGTGCGCTGCTGTAGGGATTCCGTCGCCGCTAGCGCGGATGCCGATGGAATACCCCGTCAAGATCTTGTTGGCGAGTTCATGTCACCAGGTTCCGTGATCGAGTTGTGCGTATACGATGGCGCCGCTTCATGCTTCCCTTCCTCACGCACTTCAACCTGTATTTTCAGGAACGCTAAAATATCGGTCGCCTTGTGCGTTCTCGCTTCAGGGGGTGTGGGCTCTGCTGATGCATTAGTATCGCGCGTGCTCTCCTCCTTCTTCTTCTGTCGGTACATTATCGCCAAGTCTTCTGGCAAGCACCTCATTAGCACTCGATGCAGCACCACAGTGTACTGCTCAGGTGGTACACCAAGACCTTGGAGCGCACTTACGCGGAAACGCAGTGTCATGCAGCACCCGAAGCTTCTCCACTTCCTTGGAACTCCTCACGGGCGACAATGCAAGAAGCTGGTCGATGTGCTCGTTGACTAGTAATTCTTGTCGACCGAAGCGGTCTTTCAGTGTGGTCACGGCAATTTCATAGTTGTTATCAGCCAGCCTGATGCCTTCGATAGCTCGCTTGGCCGCTCCCGTCAGGTACGTCAGCAAATACTTAAATTTCTCGATGGGCGGCAACTCGGTGTTCTCGTGAATCGTAGCGCTGTAATGGTCCCAGAATTCTTGCCACTGACGTAAATCTCCGGCATACGTCGGGACCTGAAGCGTTGGAAGCGTGACCGACCGGTAGCGTGGCGTACTGACGGGTCCTGGCGGCACCTCAGCAGATCCGATGTTGCTCTGGGTGGCTGCTACCCGGTCGTCATTGGGTTCACTCCTAGACGGGCCGCTGAGACCGGTCGCCTGTTGACGCTGTGACAGGAAGAACTGCGCGTCAGCAACGGCGTACAGAATCTTCTCGTGGTAGTCGTTTGCGCCCTCGACTTCTCCTTCAATAGCCTCGTCTTCCGTGAGATCGAGAATGTCCTTGTCTAGCTGGCGGAGCTCAGCTTCTTTCGTCTTTAAAACAGCGACTTGCCTATTGACCTCACGCGCCTCGGTGTCGGGGTCCTGCAGCAGTCCTGTCAGGAGCGTAATATTCCGGGAGACGCTGGCCCTGACAGTTCCACGCACCTTCCGAAGACGCTCGGTCAAAGACATCGTTGTCCAGCACTGACCAGTTCCCGGGTTTCACGGCACCAAAATGTAAATAACGAGGACCCGTGGTCGTTGATCTGGAACACGTCTTTACTGTGCAAGGGCTAGCTCCTAATTCCACTTGGTTCTCCTCTTCGTTCTTGACCCTGTAGCCACCCTCAAGACTATGCCCCACTATTCTATTTTCAACAGAGCCTATTGGCGTCAGCTCGCGAGGAGAAGTCTCCACAAACGTCCCCCATTCACACGGACGAGGCGAACGGAGGGGGAGACCAGTGTTAGTAGACTACTCTGGCGGCTTGTACCACCCGTTTGACGAGCTGCTGACGACGAGCTGCAGAGGACCATGCAGCTGCAGACTGGACACCCACTGCCGCTCTTTGCAGGACTGCAGGAGCAAGTGCAACAATGTGGCCAAACAAGAGCCCGAAATTCTGCCATATCCCCCACCGCCGGGGGATCGTTTGTCCTGTCGGGGAAAAGGTCCCCGTAACCTCCGAGGAGTCGCGCCCACTCACTAAACCGTGACGTCGCGGTCACGTGATCCGCAATGCCCCCGTGGCCCCCGCCGATTTCTCCCTCGTGTGAATACCCCTTTAAATGCATCGAAAGGTAGCATAGCGCTAGCAGACAGGGACGAGGAAGACGAAACGGGACAAGTGCTAACCTTCAACGTCTGAAACGTCACAGGGCGAGTGAAATGCGGTCAAGTGACCCCGCGTAAATCGACTTGCTTGTAGACATTTTTTTTTCTTGTATTTTGAATTTTCTATATGGAATAACTTCGGAGTGCGTGCTGCTATCGCTGCCGTTCTTATTGCACTAACCTGTCCGTACTTCAGTCTACGCAACCCACGAGTAAAAATTACGGCGTTGAAGAGTGTTGGAGGGCCCCTTTAATGTGTGGGCACTGACGCTATTGCGTTAAAACATCTGTCGCCCATAGTCACGAGTCTGGTTTTATTTTGACAAGGCTACGCGCCACCCACATGCACGGAGCAGTGGACTCAAGTCTTGCGCTGTTACGTACCAGATGATACTACGGGTGGCGATAGTTAATTGTTCCTATCAATGCTCCCACGGGAACACTACTGTGTGCTTTCGTTATTTCATGATTTCTGTGACAGATATGACACTGATCGTCTCCTCGAAACTTTCATGCTCACCCTGCGCGCATAATCACTCCCCGTGTCTGCATTTCGGCTGCATGTCGTATTTCACGTGACTACATGTGTACCTGGCCTGCATTAGAGCCTGGACCACATATGTAATGCTCAGTGTTCGGTATGCCTGAACAGACTTTTCACATGAGCACGCGTTGGTTAGCCGAAAAAACAATGCCGTGCTAGATTTTGGGTGTCTCTAAGTTACAATCTTATATTTCGAATGACTGAAAAACCCCTTTCTCGATTACAGAAACTTCCTGAACAAATTTGAGCGTGACGATGACTTCATTAAGTTGAGTTCCCACGATATATGTCTATGTGCAACAAATTTAGTAAAAAATACTCATTTGGGTGCCATTTTTAGTCCTTGAAAACCGTGTGACACGCCGCTGAAATTTTTGAATTTTCTCTTTTGAAACCTGCACGAACCCTGTTTGCGCAAAAAAAAAAGAAGTTGCCAACACACGATCAATTGAAAGCCTCACATGTGAAGTCGTATGCATGCGCGAGGGAGGTGCCCCGTTCCTTTATTAGTCAGTCCTATGCCCTCATTGTATTATGCAGGGTTATGGCATGAGTGTAGCGAATAAAGCCTTCAGGTGAGCTTGCGTTTCAAGATTTCCCATGACTGGAGCGATAGCTCGGTCTTGCCTGCTTTGGGCCTTTGGTTTGAAGAGATTTAACTTGATTGCATGTCGTCATTTAGGCAAGGACGACAAGAAGTCTACATGCTTCGACTGCATGGCCGACATCAACGTGTTGCACTACAAAACAACACAGATACGCTGATCAGTGCCAACGCACAGTGAAGGTGTTATGAGCATCTCGTTTATAACGGGCCGGTGACCTGCGCTCAAACTTTATTGTTATTACTTACTTCCAGCCTTGTCTGGCTAAATGAAAGTTCTCTTCTTTAAAAAAAATAACTATAAAGTCACAGCCCAACTCTGTGCCCCTTAGGACAAAATGACCTTCTTTTCCACACTATTAATTTCTTTCCCTTTCTTCTTACTTTTCTGCCACCAATCCTCTAACCATCCCTTACTTATTTCTATCACTGACCAGTTAAACATTCCAGTCTTGACCCTAAAACCCAAGGCTTCATGTAGGCTAGTGCCCAAACATACACACGGGTGGATATCTCCAGATTCAATTAAAACATGCTCCATCTTTTCCTTAGCTTCCCCACAGCATGCACACTTTTTTTCTTCACGGAATCTTGCTTTGTAACACACGTTCTAAGGCATCCCGACTGTTGTGTAGGGCAGGAGCGCGGCGTCACCCGCGGCGGACCGACGGAGAGGGTGAACGACGGGAGGGCGCATGGAGTGACGGCGCCTAGACCAAGCTTCGGCGAGACTGACGTGCTCTCCCTCGTTATTGCAGGTGGTTTTAAGGAGGGGGAAGAAGGGCTAGTGGTCAGCGAGGCACGGGTCACATGACCGGCATGGCCACGCCGGATTGGTGGTAGCAAAGAGGCATGGAAGAGACCCAGCTCCACCCAGTAGCATGAATAGAGACCTCTACCACACTTGTGTTTAAGCATGTCACCAGGGGTCGCGCGACACAACACCGACCTCGATACAAACTGTAAGGCGCTTCCCTTTGAAATAAAATGCATCTTCGTTGTTTCAGCTTTGCCCTTTTGGTAGTTACTCAGAGGCATTCTTTTCCATTGCTGCTATCTAAATATAAATGCCGGAACACCTCTTGAGGAGAACTTCTCTTTAGCCTAGTTGCAGTAGTGGTCCAACTGCGTCATTTTGCTACAATCCCATAACCCTGCGCCTTGCTGCGCACATTCGAGTACTACTGCGTCGAAGTTCATTAGTCCAGCTCGGGCATTGGACGTTTAATGGCCCAAAACTATGCTTGGTCGCAACAAACACTACTAGAGGTTTTCCATAATGCCGCCGGTGCCCTCTACTCGATCCATTCCAGTGATGCGCTTTTTGTCATTATAATTATATTCATCCTAACCGAAGGCTCTGCACCGCGGTGTGTGTCTCCGTGGTTGAAAGTTTAGCACGCCGTCGATCGTCTCTCTTATTTGCTAAACTGGCGAGAACACGTAGAAAAGTGATTCTTTTCGTTCGCGAGTCACTCCGCGTAAAGGAATGAAGCCACCGCGGCCAAGCGGCAACAGCTATTGGCACTGCGCGCTGCAAATGGCGTCTTCACGCAAATGACCATTCGGCCGTGCAAATGTTTTTTACGCAATAAAAGTAAGTGCCTCTGAATCGCGCTGCGCAACGTTCTTCAGTATGCCTACTGTAGGGTCGCATTTGGCTGTGCGCCCTAAGGATGCCGACGTGTTTACGTTTCCAGGGGAGAGGGCAGTATTTCTTTTGCTCGACGATGGCGGCCGCTGAGCTTTTCTTTTTGTGTTGAGTGCTCAGGCGAGATTGGTTCCGCACCAAGGGGCAAACCGCGAGGTCCCGGAATGCCGAAAGGGGTCGGATTTCGGAGCGGGGACCTGCGCCGTACACCTCCCGCTGTGTTTGAGCTGCACTGCGGGCAGTTGTGTCGGCTGCGATGGCGCCACGCGGGCAGTTGCGCGCCACTTCCCCTCTTATTTATTTATTTGAAAGTACCTTACATGGCCACGTGGGCATTGGGTAAGGGGGGCGTAACAGAAATTGCATACACAAAAGGTATAAACCAATTTACATGAGGTAAGCAAAAGAGATATGCAAGAGCAAAGCATGTCAAACAAGGAAGTAAAAAAATGCTATAAAAGGTCGATGATACAGGCACAAAAGTAACATGAAAAGTGAAATACAAGTTACAGAATAATTTTGTGCCCTATAAAATACATAGACAAATACATGTGATACAGCGGATACCATGGGATAAGGGACTACAACATGAAAGCATCGCACATGTAACTACTCAATCAACTGAATGAAAAACATTAATAACTATAAGTTGGGCAGAACATGGTTTGCTGGTGATATGCGCGTTAAGGGACTGCCGAAATTTCACTGAGTCAGCTTCCCCGACTGTAGTATTAGGTAAGCTATTCCATAGTCGTATGGCACGCGGAAGAGCCGAATAGTTGAAGGCGTCAGTGTTACCGTAAAGTCGCGTGAAACTTACATTATTTTGTATTCTACGAGATGTGTGAGGTGATGTATGCAGGCCTAAGACATGATGGTCGAACTGGTACACATATTTATGGAATAGCGACAACAGGGCAATATTGCGACGATCACTTAACAACTCGAGGGAAAGAGAGAGTTTTATTTGCGTCACACTTGAACGATAGTTATAGTTTTGAGCAATGAAACGAGCGGCTCTGTTTTGGATTGATTCTAATGAGGTAATCAAATACTTTTGATGGGGAGACCAGATACAAGAGGAAAACTCAAGTTGGATTTGGAATGCTTCCTGCTAAAAGACATTACTTTGCATTTTGTTGAGTTCAAGTGCATTAGCCATGTGGCACACCAATCGGTAATTAAGTCGAGGTCTTCTTGAAGGGCCATGTGGTCGGTGGAACTGTGAATCGGGCGATATATAATGCAGTCGTCAGCGAATATGCGCATGCAGGATGATATGTTAGTGGGCAAGTCGTTGATATAAATTAGAAACAATAGGGGACCAAGTACGCTCCCTTGAGGTACGCCTGAAAGGCTTTTGGAGTAGCGCGAAGAAAACACGAACACGAGAAGGCACATAGGAACACCAGACAGCGCGACTAGCAGCAACATGTTTATTTTCCAGAACCAGACCGCTTACACACCATCAAAACCAGGCAGACAGCTGAACACGTGGGATCACTCAGATGATGCACACACACACAAAAAAACACTTCACCTAAGCAAAATCACGACAGGATAAAACTGTAAATCACCGCTTGCGCAAAAAACCCAACTCCTTGGGTGACAATATATCGATGGCTTGCTCACACATAACTCACGAAGCGCATCGATAAGCCCGGCTTCAACTATAAGACGGGTGATCTCTTCTTTATGTTGACCTACAATGACGGTGTTATGAAACAATGGTCGGCAACTGCATGCATGAACGTGGAGTGCTAGAAACCCATCAGGCGCCACTCTATTTGATTTGTAATGGTGCTCTCCTAATCGCTCATTGACGCACCTTCTGGTTTGGCCGACGTATTGCTTTCCACAAGAGAGCGGAACACGATAAATTACAAAACACTTGCAATCAACAAATTTGTTTGCATGCTTTTTTGTGCAACCAAATTTTTCTGCTCTAACTGGATTGGTCATGGCGCACAGTTTCCTGAGCTTATCGGGCACTGAAAAGACTACCCTAACACTATCGCGAAGTGCCACCTTCTTTAGATTATGGGACAGCTGGTGAACATAGGAGATTAGAGCGGTGCGTCTCGTTTCTGTCGTTACGCGGCCATGTGCGTTACACTGGCTTGAAGTTCCGCGACTTCTTTTAACTGCTTCTCTGCGAAAGACACTAAAACATGATCACGATCGCCAGATTTCTTCAGGCGTGAAATGTGGTTCTGGAAGCTGTGCTTTGTTAGGTGGGCACAGGACTTGTTCAATGCGTTGCTGAGGCACATTGTCGCGATAGCTCTCTTGGTTAGTTTCGAATGAAATAGGGCAGTGGTGTAGCCAGAAATTGTTTCGGGGGGGGGGGGGGGGGGCAGCTGGCGAGTCAACACAACACACACACATATAATATTATATATATATATATATATATATATATATATATATATATATACGAGGTCGCCAGCGGCTGCCACGGGGAAGCGACAGGGTGCCTTGGAGGTGGCCGATGTTTGGACGTCCGTTTTTCGTTGAATAACGGTGCAAATGCACGCTGCTGGCCGAGCGCTGCCGATATAAGCGTCCGAGAGGGATAAATAAAACAAGAAAATAGCTTTATTGTCTCTTTTGAACTTGAGATGCGTAAAAGGGGGCGACGACGTGAAGCTAGTCACGGGTGCCGTTGGTAGGTGAGCGGCATGAGGAGACTTTTTTTTTTGTTTTCAGCGATCGGGGGGGGGTGCTCGTAAAATTAAGCCGCGATTACAGAACATGTTCAAAGAGGTCGCCATCTGCTGCAATACAACTCTGGCATCTGTTTATCAGATTTTCCGTGACGTTCTTGACCATGGTTTCGGGAATGGAGTTGCAAACTTGTCTTATTTTTTCTTTTAGATTACCGGATGTTGTGGTTGGTGCCTGGTATACCTGACTCTTGACGTACTCCCAAAGAAAAAAAATCACAGCATATCCACGGAGTGAATGATGATGAGTGGGCAAAGCTGCGGAGGTTCATCGGTAAACCTTGAATCTTCCGTGAATTCTGCCCAGTACACCATCACCGACGTGAGATCGGGCGCGTTTATACTAAAGGTTCGATGAGTTATGACGACTTGCAGCTCACTTTAATTTTACATGTACGCTGTGAATTTTCATTGTTTAGAAAACCATTGCTTTAGAAAACATCTGGCGTCTTTCGTTAAGCAGCTGGCGTCTTTTCGTTTTGCTTTAGAAACATCTGGCGTTCTTTCGTTTTGTTTTTACAAAACATCTGGCGTCTTTCGTTGGTTTATTTCATCAATCAACGGCGTTCTGAACAAAATTTTTATTGTTTAATCACGCACAGGAGAAATCTCACCAGGCACTACCTTGGAGGTAAACAATGGCTGCTAATGGGAATGAGAGACAGAAGAAGTCGGCTTTTAGCTAACACTTACACTTCTACTTCTACTAACGTTTCCTACTGGAACATGCCAATGGCTGCTAATGGGGAATGAGAGACAGAAGAATTCGGCTTTTAGTTAACGCGCACGCTCCGAATTTTTTATTGTTCAAAACGCACAGGAAAAATCTCTCACCGGCACCACCTTGGAGGTCAAAGCGTAAGACTGGTTACGCACTACGACTACTACGACTACGACTACGAGGGACGAACGGGTGCCGCCTTAAGGAGCTTCGCCCCTAAAAATCAAGGGGGTTTAAATCTGGAGACCTTGCTGGCCAAGCAATGGGCCCGTGCCACCCTATCCACTGCTGCGGGAAAACTTTATCCAGCCAATTGCACGCTTTGCTGCTTCCGTGCGCAGGAGCTCCATCATGCTGATACCAGGTACCTTTAATCCTAGCCAGTGGAACTTCGCACAGAAATTTTTCAAGTGGTCCATCCAAGATATCCTTGACATATCGTTCGCCTGTAAGTGTGCTGTCGAAGAAGACAGGTCCTATTATAGTACCACCGTAAATGCCACACCACACATTGAATGACCACTGATATTGGTGACGCGCCTGCCAAACCCAGTGAGGGTTCTTGTCACTCCAATAGTGAGCGTTGTGGAGGTTCACTTGAGCATTGCGCGAGAAGTTAGCTTCGTCGGTCCAAAGTACCTTGTTCACGAAGCCTGGGTCTTCTTCGGTCTGGATTAGGATCCAGTTTGCAAAGTCTGTGCGATTCTGGAAGTCGCGAGGCTCCAATGCTTGGTGCAGCTGCACGTGGTAGGGATGAAGTTGTCTCTTCTTTAGTATTCTCCACACCGAAGATTTCGAGACACCAGCTTCAGCACCCACACTACGGACACTTGCCTGGGGGCCTGCAGAAAACTTGAACAGGATATTCTTCTCAACTTCCTCGCCCAAAACTGAAGATTTGTGCCGTTTCGTGGTAAATGTTCCAGTCTCTTTCAGCGTTTCGTAAGTACGCACAATGGTCATTGAGCTCGGCCGCGTACCTGGCCAGAGTTGAAACAGCTTGACTGCCTGCATTCTGTTTCCGCGTGGTGCACCTAGGGCCAGAACCGTTGCTCATTCGAGCACGGCATGTCAGCTGCTTTGTGACGAACGAAAAACGAACGCGTCAACAAAGGGCGCGCGCGCGGCCACTTTCCGACTCGAGGCGGCTGCATGCGATTGCAATAGCGGGTGACGTGACCGGTGCAGCCGCACGCAAAGCAGATGGGACGGTTGTCGGAAGTGCGCCATCGGCTTGCCGGGCTAGGTCCCATCCACCCAGTAAACCATGAATGTCCATTAGATATCCATAGAATGCTAGTCTCGGGATATTCAGTACATCTTCTGGATATCTACATTTCTCCAGATGACATTTCACGGATGTACTATAGATCATCTAAAATGCACCCAGATCACGCTCTCAGTACGTTGTATGGATATTAAGGCTGGATGCTCTGTACATTTAAAAGATGTTTTTCGTATAGGCAGCACACAAAAGGGCAACGAATACGCACACATAAAAGACGCAAACACAAGCGCTGACAGCGCTTGTGTTTGAGTCTTATGTGTGCGTATTTGTTGCCCTTTTGTGCGCTGCCTATTCGAAAATCATGGCTCACCAACTAGCCCATCAGTACATATTAAAAGATGTTCATTCCTTAAACTCGCATCCACATGACGTCTAGCGGCTTGTGAGGTGCACTAATTATGGCTCTCAAAAACGAACGCTCGACAGACTGTAGGCCACAATACTTTTCGCTCACTTGAGTGCTCGCTATATGTACTGTTGTAACCTGAAAGTAACTGTTGCGCATCACTATTTTGTAAATTTTAGTATTTATGATTTTGGAAGTAGGTGTAGGTGTCTCGGCATAAAAGAGCAGTTGTATTGTACTGCCTTCTATGGAGAGCACGCTGCATACCTCACATTGTTCCTTTTAGGTATATAGCACATAACACATCTGATAACACATCAAATGTGCAATACTCTTCTCAGACTATTGCAATGTTTTGTTACACACAATGAGTACAATGCATTGCCCTGAAAGATTACTGCACATACAATCATAAGAGTGTTTCAATACTGGCGAAATGACAAGAGAATGAAGTGAGTCGAAAGCAACAAGGTAGTATCTCAAAAGTTTATATGAGCAAAGCAATGCTGTAAACCATAAGAGTACTCTCAACGTGTAAGAACACAGGCTAAATGTCTAGAGAACGCAGATACACTCAAAAGAAATGAGGCGGTATGATAAAAGTGAACTGTGCATCAGCTGAAGACTAAAACCGAAACTGTCTGCCAGCAGTCCCAGCATAAGTCCATAAAAAACAGAACTGTCCACCAGCAGTCCCAACATAAGTCCATAAAAAACAAACTGTCTGCCAGCAGTCCCAACATAAGTCCAGACAGGCTCCTCGGCCGAATTAGTGTGGTCTTGTGGGTCACAGGAGGGGCTACTTGATATGCTCAGTCCGATCGCTGTGTGCCTGGATTCAAGTAGAAAGGAAGGTAAAAAAAATAAAGCCGGTACAGTAAAGGACTCGAGAGTTCATGAAACTGCTTGAACCAGAGAAACTTGTAGCATTGCTCTTTCTATTTTATGCCTTAAAGTGGCTCTCTTGCAAAACACATCAATGGAGCCCTAATTCTATGACTTTGAAAGGGCACCCAAAACTATTGTAAATTGAAAAAGTATTAAGATACGCAGAGACATGACAGCTAAGTAATTAACTGGAGGAGGTGAAGTTAATTATTATCAAATGTAATATGTCTTTTCTCCAGGATAAAATGAGTCAGGGCATTAACTGCAGTGAAGAGTCAAGTACAAAGCTGAAACCTGCTACAAACGGCCTTCCATCAAGGTTGTCAAGTATGGTGTCATCATCATTAAATGGTGACGGAGAACATTTCTTGCAAGCTTGAGAACATTCATACTGGACACGACTAAGCCTTGTGTGTGATGCATTAGTTCCCAATCAGGTGCAAACAATGAAGCACTGCTTTTATTAAAACTGCTAACATGAAAGGAAAGGTGTGTTATGCGCTAAATACGGCTACAAACGCTGTATTATATATATATAGGACAGACGATTACTTTTAGGGCTCGTTTTCTCTGCGAGACAATATATATATATATATATATATATATATATATATATATATATATATATATATATATATATATATATCCAGATTTCCAATACTAGCTTGCACACAACCTCGATTAGGTCCGTGTAAATTGTTTAGGTAACAGCCTTTGAAGAAGCATGCGATCAAGCAGTATTCAGGAGCGAATTAAGGAACTGGATCACTGACTGCAATGAACAAGGTGGGCACGGTGGACCCAAAGCTGCCATGTCGCTAAACGGAACACTTCTCTGCTTGGTGCAGGTTTTTCTTGGCTTCGGTGCTTTTGAATGCGCGCAGCCACCTTATGCGTCTTGCGACGACACGAGCCAGCTCATCAGCAAAGGCCCGCTGTTTTCAACGCTGTCGTCACCCGACGACGCAGTTCTACTGGCCTTTCCTTTCAAGCATCACAGCGTGACGTCATCATTTGGCGCCGCTATAAAAGAGCACCGGCACGATTTCGTCTTCTGTGGGCACGGTGGACCCAAAGCTGCCATGTCGCTAAACGGAACACTTCTCTGCTTGGTGCAGGTTAGTTCCAGTTCTAGTTCAATACGTAGTGATTGCCGAGGCTTAGTGGTTCTGCCGTGCCCACGGCGCTGTTTTGTAATAGCGTATGACTGTTTTGTAGTTTGCAAACTACTAATTTGCGGTGATGTCGAGGAAAACCCTGGGCCCACCCAGAAGGAACTGTACGAGCAACTACTTGACGGTCAGACAGAAATGCGAAAGGAACTGCTTGAAATTAAAACACAATTTTCTGAGCTGAGAGAACAGATGCTTGACTTTAGGCGTACTGTCGAAAATATAGGGACTGAGCGCTCAGCACAGCATACACTGATCAATTGCATGCCACATTGAAATCGTTTGAACACGCAATGTCTTTTCAAACTAAAAAGCTAACAGACCTCGAAGACCACAGCAGACGTTCAAATGTAATTATTCATGGAATACCTGAGACATCAGCAGAATCAGAAGAGGAACTAAAGAACAAGGTCGTGAAGGGTCTTTTTCAAGAAAAACTTCAGGTCAAATGTGAATCTGTTGGGCGTATCCATCGACTGGGCAGGCACGTGGGAAAGCGACCTGTAATAGTGTATCTGCAAGACTTTACAGAAAAGAACAGATAATGAAAAACGCAAGCAAAGTGAAGGGCTCAAATCTCTTTGTTAAGAACGATTACTCAAAATCAACGCTAAAGAAACGCAGTCTGCTCTGGCACAGCGCAAAGACCGAGATAGAAGAAGGGAAAAGAATCAACCTGGTACACGATAAACTAAAGATCGATAAGGATATGTATTTTTGGGACGAGGTGCAAAATAGGCGGGTAAAAATGACCGGCTACAAAATCACCGCGCCCCAACAGTCTAAAACCTGACGTAATGTACATGCGCACAAGCAACTTCGTCTACTTAATTTGAATGCGCGCAGTGTTATGAATAAACCGAGCCCCTCGAAATCCTGCTACTGCAGTACGATCCTCACATTACTGTAATAACTGAGACGTGGTTACATGAACAGGTCAATGATGGCGACATTTTTCCGCCTTCCTATACGGCTTTTCGTAAGGACAGGCAATCAAGGGGAGGTGGTGTGGCCGTCCTGATCCAACAAAAATTTGATGCTGTCTTGTTGGAGGATGTACTGGAACTTGAATGTATCTGTATTAAAGTACCCTTGTGGGGCCATTCATTCATCCTATGCGCATTATATAGACCGCCGGACTCAGCTCTTGAATACCTATTAAAATTAAAGGCACACATGTCTAAATACCATGGCAACAAAGTTCTTTTGATTGGTGATTTCAACCTGCCCGGAGTAGATTGGGAACGTTTTGAAACCTTTACAGCCAATATCAGTAATGCAAATGCAGTGTTTGGCATCATGCTCGCACATAATCTTGTACAATTGGTTCATGAACCAACGCATTATCAGGGCACTGCTAAGTCGATTTTAGATTTGGTATTTATTCCCCGTGATTTCAATACACACACCGTAGTAATTGATCAAGGGCTGTCTGATCACTACCTTGTGTCAGTTTCTATCCCTCTGGTACCGCTTTCGGAAACTGTCAAGTCGTCCTTTCATTGTGTGAAGACTACACACGTGCCAATGATGCTTGCATTATTGAGCACCTAGAAAGCTGTCTGATGGATTTTGTAGCTACCGATGTTTGCAGACTGTGGGACCAATTTAAAAGCATATGCTTCTACTGTATCGAAAAATTGATACCGTCTAAGCGTAAAAAGGTGCATAAACATACGCCCTGGATGACGAGAAGCATCATTCATCTCAAGCGTAAAGTTAAAAGATTAAAGAAAAAGCATGCTGACCCCAAATTTATAGCTGACGCTCTAGATAAGCTCGCACATGCCGTGCACGCCTCGAAGGAATACTATTTTAATACGTCACTCGCAAACTTCATAAAGAATGATCCAAAGAAGTTCTGGAACTATATTAGCGAAAAAAAGAAACCCATGTCACAGGTTTTGGTTAATGGTTCAGTGGTATCTGATCAGGCTTGCCATTGCTCACACCTCAATGAGTATTTTCATAGTGTATTTTCTTCGCCTAGTGCTTCCCCATCTGCCATAAATGCGGACCATGCTGCAAATGTAAACTTTATTTCTTATTCTGGTAGCGTTGCTATGTTGTTGAACTCGAAGACTAAAACTTCTTGCGGACCCGACAATATTCCCAACATATTTCTGCGTCGCTTTGCAGAGTCCTGTTGCAAAATACTTAGTCATCATTTTTCGTGTCTCTCTGTTGTCAGCGGAATTGCCAGAAGACTGGAAGTCGGCACGAATCGTTCCTATATTCAAGAAAGGTGACCGTCTAGTACTACAAAATTATCGACCGATCTCCTTAACATCATCATGCTGTAAGCTTATCGAACACATTATAGCTCATAAATTAAATGAATTCTTAGAACAACACTCAGTTTTAACAAATCATCAACATGGGTTTCGAAAAGGATTTTCTACTACAACACAATTGGTTACTATCGCTCATACCTTTGCAGCTTGTCTTGATGCTAACGGCCAAATTGATGTAATATTCTTAGACTACAGTAAGCATTCGACACAGTTCCACACGATAAACTAATTATAAAGCTTCGGTTAGTTGGCATACCAGAATTATTTATCTCCTGGATCTCAGCTTATCTACGCAATCGCAACCAATACGTTCAGGTGGGAGAAAAACAATACGGCTGCCTTCCGGTGACTTCTGGCGTTCCGCAGGGGAGCGTACTAGGCCCCCTTCTGTTTCTGGTCTACATTAATGACATTGTCGATGCAATTAGCACCCCGGTACAAATTCGTCTATTTGCTGACGATTGTGTTTTGTTTAGAGATGTAACCTGCATTAGTGACCAATGTGACCTTAATACTAACTTAGGCAATGTGTCAAAAATGGTGTGAACAATGGGGAATGCTTCTTAATGCAAATAAATGTGTGTATCTCCCCATAACGCGCAAAAAAGTCCCATTAGAGTACACATACAATTTAGCTGAAGCACCTTTACTTAAAGTAGCCTCCTATAAATACTTAGGCCTAACGTTAACAAGTACCTTATCCTGGAATTTGCACATAATAACATCTGCTCTGCCGCTTTCCGTAAATTATGTCTTCTCCGCCACAAGCTCAAGACTGCCCCGCCTTGTGTTAAACTCCTCTCCTACTTTTCCCTAATTAGGCCAAACTTGAGTACGCCTCCATAGTTTGGGATCCCCACACAAAAATTAACGTTCAAAACCTAGAAAGAATTCAAAGAAAAGCAGTACGATTTATTTATAGTAAATTTATGTCAACCGACTCCCCTACTGCATTACTAACGGCAAATGGTATAGAACTATTGCAAGTTCGAAGAAAAAAAAGTCGGCTACAGTTTCTTTCAGACATAGTAAACCACAGGCTGTCCTTAGACACAGCAGCATACGTATCCCCCTTGTTAAGCAGACCCACTCGGCACCACTATCCTCATTCCCTAACGCCGATCTTCGCAAGGACTGACACTTTTCGGTACTCCTTTTTTCCACAAACAATAGCTGATTGGAATAAACTAACCGAAGCATTTCCCCAACGTCCTTGACCATTTGTGTAGATACTATTCTTCCATGACTTCCTAAGAATTGTATTATGACCAAGTTGTTCAATTGTTCTTTTTTTTTTAAGTCGTAACCCTGCGTCTTATGTCCAAAAAATTGTGTAAAAGACGCTTTGCAACCTTGTTCCATTATGTTATTTAGTGTGTTTCATGTATGCTCACCCTGCTTGGACTTTTTGTCCGCAGTATTCTATAAATAAAATAAATAAACTGCAAGAGAATTTCCCCATTCTATGAAGGCAAACTGTACTTTTCCCCTTTTCTAAATCTCAATATAGGAGCTAATCAGTTCACCTAGCCGGTATCACTACCTTACAGGGGCCCCGCAACACTTTTTGAGCATGGTCAGAAAGCGCTGCCAATAGGTAGTCGAGGCTCCCGAGAACACACAAGCCAAATATTATAGCGCAGCACGAGCCCTGGATTGTGCAATAAATTCGCAAAGTCACCTAAACGTTGCTCCCTCTTCTCTCGACAAATGATGTGTTAGTCCACAAATCATAGCGTGTTTGTGCACAGTTCCGCCATTGGCTGATTTGAGCATGGCGCTTATTCCAACTAAGCTTTGGCATGCTAGGGAAAGAGACAACAAGCAAGCGCACACAGCTAAACAAATAAAAACAGAACTACAGCTGCGACATACCACGAAAAACAACGCTAACAAATGCACAGTACTTCAAAAGGACAAGCTAAACTAAGCTTATCATGGCTACTCTGGCAGCTACAAACCATTACATCAAGGAAACGAAGCAGAAGTAATGATGTCGATTTCACTGAGGCATGCACGGCGATACAGAACTGTGCATTTAGGAAAACGCGACTGCGAAAATAAACAAAAACCTTTATTCACGCATTACACAACGGCCTTATTCACTAAAGGAAAGCATAAGAGAACGTACCTTTGCTGGCCAATGGCCCACTGCCGAGGCGACCGGAGTTCAGAAACTCTTCTACTGTTCTTGTCGCACGCGACACAGCCAGAGAACATCCACCACACAACACCCAACAGCGGTCAACGTAAGTACACATACGTCAGATAAAAAGCGGCGGACAAACGTCGCTGCTGGCAGCGTTGGCCCTGGCAGGACCAAACCAACCAAACCTCAAGACCAAACCACGACTGGTCCAAACATGTGCGCAATGTGCGTACATGTGCGAAAGAAAACGTGATGGCGATGGCGGTGATGGGGACGACGTCGACGCGTGTCACAACCATGGTCACAACTTAGGGAAATATTATGTACAAATTCATGCTTTATATTGCCGCTAATTTTAATTTAAAAGTAACTGTACTAAGTTTTTACAAAAGTAATGATTTTTCGTACAAATCATGGCGGCCATGACGTATTTTGCGTTGCAAACGGAAGTAAGCATAGCCTTTGAGACTTAAAATGTAGGCTTCAAGATGTGGGCCGGGATCAACAAATATCACTCTCCCGTTAGAACGGGCGTCCGTGGATGGCCAGATAACATCACAAAAATAACACAAATAAAATGCACCGATAGTACAGTGTGCACAACGTATACCGTACCGACAGACACGGCGCCTTGCGGCGCAGAGCCGCAACCACGTTGCAGGGAGCATGGCCTCCGAGATTGGCAGGCGCGTGCACCGCCGGTTAATGTCGGAGGCCACGCAGAAAGGAAAACCAAAAAGGGACGGGAAAAAAAAAAAACCGCGAGCCGCTTAGAGGCGGGGGAACACGCAGCGCGCGCCTTTGGCAGCGTTGAGGAGCAGACGACAGCGGTGTTCTCATCAGCAAACGCCCAATTTATTCCGTTCTTTTTCTTTCTGTTTTGTTGCATCCGTTTCTGCGAGCTAACGCGAGGAATCAATGCCAGACTTCAGTGGATGCGCCGATCTAGTGTCGTTGAAACATTCGTTGATTATTTCTAATCCCTTGAAGGCCGGCGTTTTGTGAAAAATAAGCACAAATGTGCACCGTCTGTCACTGACGTCCAAAATGCGTCCATCGTTCACACAGCTTACATGTGCATTGCACGTCCGTTACAATAAGCCTTTGTATATCTTTTAGACGTCCACCATGCGCAAAGCGAAAATTGGACATCTTTCAGACGCAATAAGACATCTTCTTTCGTCCTAGATGTTTGGATTATACCGCTACGTACCATGGACATTCGTGGTTTACTGGGCATGTCGCAGGACGCGAGGGACGGGGTGGCTGCTGATATGACTGCATGCTGGGCTGCAGTCGGGGCGTATGGATGACGTCGGCGTACGCAGCCGGCACACTCTCTTCGAAGGCTTGAGGCCTGGCGACGGTTCCGGCGTAAGTGGGGGAACCACAGGAATCGCTGGGGGTGGCCTGGCTACAACTTGCGCGTAACTGAGCGGCGCAGTCGCCCGAGGGGGCTGGTGGTATTCCGGCATGACCTCCGTGATTTCCTGCTCAATAGCCCGGCGTAGGGGAGGCAGCAGTGTGGTCGACGGCTGTTCAGCAGGCTGCGGGTGAGCGAAGGCCAGTAGAGAGAACTGGCGGGAAATCTCCTCGCGCACGAATGACTTGATTTCGGCGAGCAAGACGGAGTGGTCCGAAATGGCCGACATGCCAGCGAGATCGGCGTCGCGTGATGGAGGTCGACGCGTCGTCAGCCGCTGCCGGCGCAGCTCCTCGTAGCTTTGGCACAGTGTGATGTCCTCAGCCACAGTGCAAGGGTTTTTGGCGAGCAGCATGGTGAAGGCATCGTCTTCGATGCCTTTCATGACGTTCCGGATCTTGTCAGACTCAGACATGGTCGCGTTGGCTTTCTTGCAGAAGTCGAGGACGTCTTCAATGTAATTCGTGAAAGACTCGCCGGACGCTTGTTCACGTAAACGCTGTTCAGCTTGCAGCTTACGAACGGCAGGGCAGCCAAACACGTCGACACTGGCGCCCAATCACCACTGCGGCAACGTCCATATCGCGTATCTCCAGCAGAGCGTCGTGTAATTAACGAGCAAGTCGAAGACATGCTTCGCCGCGACGTTATTCGACCCTCAAACAGCCCGTGGGCGTCTCCCGTCGTTCTCGTTGCGAAGAAGGACGGCTCTGTGCGGTTCTGCGTGGACTACTGACGACTCAATAAGATGACCTGTAAGGACGTTTATCCCCTACCTCGAATAGACGACGCCATTGACAGCCTGCAAGGAGCAGAATTCTTTTCATCGCTCGATTGGCGCTCAGAGTACTGGCAAGTCCCCATGGATGATGACGCTCGACCGAAGACAGCGTTTGTCACACCCGACGGCTTGTACAAATTGAACGTCATGCCGTTTGGGCTGTGTAATGCGCCCGGGACCTTTGAGCGCATGATGGATACCGTTCTGCGCAACTTCAAATGGCACACGTGCCTGTGCTACCTCGACGACGTCGTCGTTTTTGCCCCGAACTTCTCCACGCATCTTCAATGCCTGCGGCTTGTTTTGACGCGTTTGAGCGACGCCGGGCTACAACTGAATCTAATGAAGTTCCGATTTGCAGCACGGTAGCTGACAATAATAGGCTACGTCGTGTCCAAGGACGGGATTCTCCCCGATCCAGCCAAGCTTCGGGCCGTGACAGAGTTCCCCAAACCTACGTCCGTCAAAGAACTGCGCAGTTTCGTAGGACTGTGCTGCTACTTTCGGCGCTTCATTCTAAACTTCGCGACTATCATATCGCCGCTGACGAAGCTCCTTGGCAGCAACGGGCCCCTCGATACGTGGTCGACCGAGTGCGACGCCGCTTTCGCAAAGCTCCGTCGTTTGTTGACGTCTCCTCCGATACTACGCCACTAGGACCCCACGGTCCTTACAGAGGTACACACGGACGCCAGCGGTGTTGGCCTCGGCGCTGTCCTTGCACAGCACAAACATGGGTTCCCGGAATATGTCGTGGCATATGCAAGTCGCACGCTTACTAAAGCCGAGACCAATTACACCGTCACGGAGAAAGAACGCCTGGCAATCATCTGAGCCCTTACGAAGTTCCAACCTTATTTGTATGGTCGCCCATTTGGTGTCGTCACAGACCATCATACGCTGTGCTGGTTGTCGTCATTGAAAGATCCCTCAGGCCATCTCGCCCGCTGGGCACTTCACCTGCAAGACTACGACATCCGCGTACTGTACCGCAACGGACGCCAGCATGCTGACGCCGACGCCCTGTCGCGCTCTCCCTTGCCTGACGACAATACCCACAGCTCAGTGTCTCCCCTTGCCGTTTCTTCGATCGACGTTCACACCATCGCTACCGAACAGCGCAAGGATCGCTGGATTGCCTCACTGATAGACTTGCTGACTGATACATCGGCAACACCATCCGCTCGCGCGTTGCGTCGTCAAGCCCACCATCGGGCCGTTCGCGACGACCTCCTCCACCGACGCAATTACAGCGGTGACGGCCGCCAGTGACTACTAGTAATACCCCGCAGTGTGCGTTCTGACATACGCGAGTCGTTCCACTCTTATCCGCAGTGTGCGCATTCTGGGGTATCGAAAACTTACCACCGTATTCGCCAACGCTACTTTTGGCGAGGGACGTACCGCTACGTGCAGAAGTTCGTTCGCTCCTGCATCGATTGTCAGCGCCGCAAAACTTCAACACACCTGTCGCCGGCAGGTCTGCAACCTCTACGTTGCCCTGACCGGCCGTTTGGGTGTGTTGGCATCGATTTGTATGGGCCACTTCCTCTGACGTCTGCTGGTAACCGCTGGGCCATCTTCGCTGTAGACCACCTCACGGGATGCGCCGAAACTGCCGCCTTCCCAGCGGCTACAGCGCGCAATGTGGCCTCCTTCCTGCTCCACCGATTCATGCTACGTCACGGTCCACCTCAGGAGCTGCTCAGTGATCAAGGCCGTGTCTTCTTGTCGGAAGTCGTCGAAGCCATTCTAAAAGATTGCAACGGTTGTTCACCGCAAAACTACTGCTTACCACCCGCAGACGAATGGCCTCACCGAACGCTTTAACCGTTCGCTTGGCGACATGCTCTCCATTTACGTCGTCGCCGATCACACTAATTGGGATGCCATTCTGCCCTTCGTCACCTACGCCCAACGTTACTAGAATACATTCAGTTTTCAAACTTGTTTGCACTGCGCGGAACCGCCACCACACTTGCTAGGTGTTGGCGCTACAGTCGCATCGGGCTTCAAAATACCGCGCGCGCCGGCCAACGCTGCTCAAGCGTTCGCGTTCTCTATCTGCCTTCTGCAGCTTTTGTGGTGGCGTTTCGTACTGCGTTCGCATCATGTGTCATCTGTTCGCGTGTTCGCGTTCTCTATCTACCTTCTGCAGCTTTTGTGGTGGCGTTTTGGGCGTTTCGTACTGCGTTCGCATCATGTGTCGTCTGTTCGGGTGAACCATGCCAACTTGTTGCGTGCCGGGGTGCGGGAGCGGATACCGCAACGACGCAAGCAGCTCGGACAGACATTTTAACGCGATAGCGTTAGAGAGCTCGTGTCGCAGAAATTCCGTCGTCGGTGTCGGGACCGCGGGGACCGTTGGTTGTGAGCGAAAAATCATCCGTGAGCGAAAAATCGAGAAAGGAAATGGACAACTATGTCCATCTAGCGGAAAACATATCAAGCCAATGCCGCCTTTTCCAGAGGAGGCGTTGATCAAGCAAACAGCGAACGCTAGATAATGTGCTGCCATCTGTGAGGCATTGTGAGACTCTTCATGGCCTCCGAGATGGCAAGCGCGCGGCGTGCATCTTGGAGGCCATGCGACTCTTGCTTTAGATCAAAAACCTGTATGTACCATTCTCGCGCGCGCGCGCGTGTGTGTCTGTGTGCGTGTGTGTGTAACAATACACATTAATAAGTATGCACTTAGTGGTTGAAGTGCGCACCAGGGGCCGGATTTCGCTGTTGCGTTCAACTCTTAAAGGCGAAGCTTAAGGGTCCCCCAATTTTTTTTCTACGCTCCGACCGACGTGAGTCTTCGCGCAGCTTGGAACAAAGCAGTTCCACGTGCGGACAAGGAATTGACAGCCCGGGAGGAAGAGCTGAGCAAGGTCACTTCACAGATAGAATTGCAGGAGCCAATGACAGCTGATACACTTCAGCACAGTTACTGCCGCACGACTGCGAAAGCAAGCGCGCTGTACTACCTTGGTGGTTATGTCGTGAAGAAGGCGCGAAATTTCACCAGTTGTGAAGATTGCCTTGCAACTTGTATATCTGATAACCACGTACCAGCAGCAGTAGCCTTAACTAACAGAGATGCGATCCTTTGTGCCTGGTGCACTGCAACATCCATCAGGTGCTTTGACATCTATGCTTAGCGGCATTGAACATGTAATTGAAAAAAGGACCAATGGTAACAATGTGTTCGGAGATTTCTTCTGGACTATAATTGGAGAGCTGTCTGGATGTTCTCTGACTCGGGTAGGCTGCACAGAGCATTTTGAGGAGCTAAGTGCGCGAATCATCAAATTTTATTTGACCACACGGATGCATTTCTATTCGAAGTTTCTTCGCCAGCAGCGAGACTAGTGTGCCAGTGAAAGCAGCAAGAAAGCGTGCTAAATTGCTATGAGAAAGAGACTGTCAGCAACTGGGATGCACATGTGCATAATTTTTTGTGGATGTATAACTGTTAAAAGCATAAGTGCATGTAGGTATAAATACCTGCAGGATGTATAACTGCAGGTATTCAAAATAAATAACAAGTCAGGTAATACCGTCCGATCTGCTTTGAAATGGAGTGAATGAGTACTTGAAAAAAAATGTTGCATGTCACCCGTGCTTAATGCAATAGAGCGTACCATGTTTGCTAGCCATGAACGCATAACCCCCGTATTCAGAAACGCTCCTCGACTTGAACTTGACTTCCAACCGCCTTGGGCAGCGCGTTCGAAACGCGTTTGTGCTGCCTTGGCACAGCCTAAAGGCAGCGCGTTCGAAACGCGTTGAAGGCGGTGGCAAGTCAAGTTCAAGTGAAGGAGCGTTT